>NC_090653.1:245121146-245394386 GCF_040937935.1 Hyperolius riggenbachi | reverse complement strand
ACTTCCTTCTCCTTTCATGCTTATCTGCAATAAAGCTTGCCGTTTTGATTTGTGGCAAGAAAGAGTATAGCATTAGCATTAAATACAATTGATTTGGAGAAGTAAAGAAATACCAGTACTAAATAATCTTTCTTCTGTGATTGCAGCTCATCCTGCTGGATGAAGGGAACCAGATGTTCTTTAGTGAAGTTGGTAAACAGATGGTGAAAGGACTGATTGTCCACGCTGATAAGGTACAGTAGGTGAGAGGGGATTCTTCACAGAAGTGTTCCAACTGCCACATTGCTTTACTTACACCTAAAAAGATGTACCAAACCTCTTGTGTTCTCTGATTTGACATTTCTCCGATCTGTTTCAGAATCCTAAGGGATTTATTGAGAACTATGAAGAAATGGTTCGTTATGCACTGAGGGAGGAAACATGGCCCACTACTCAGAGAGAGCTGGAAGGACGAGGGGTAAGGAAGGTGCTATAGGCTGACCTGCACTGCCTCTGTAAGGAGAGCTTCTTTCACAGTGGCTGTGCACACATCCATGTAGACAACCTAAATGATCTGTTAGCCCCTTGCGGACCCAACGACTCTGGGCGCTTTAAAACCAGAGCCTTCAGTGCCCTTTTAAGAGCAGCGATTGCTGTGATTGGTTGACAGCAATCACGGGGGGCAGGAGCCAATTAAATTCGCTCCTGACAGATACACGAAAGCTCTGCTGTCAGCGTGACCAACATGTCACCGTAGGGGCGGGAACGGTGAGAGGGAACGGCACGCTCTATGGGGTAATTGAAATCTGGCAGGAATAACAGGACATAAACAGGAAGTAGATTTCAATCATAAAGGTCGTCAAGAAGTTAAGCTGTGTACACACTGAAAGATAGAACGTGTAAATCCACCTATGAACGATTTTTCCGCAATCTATCTTTCATCAGATCTACTCGATGTTATGGGTTGACAGGCGATGCGGTGAACGACCTGATGTAAAACATTCGCCAAGTGTCGTAGAGTTTGGGGGCACATTGTTTAGTAATTGTTCATAGCTCTGTACACTGCTGACTATGAATGATTATCTGCCAATGAATCCGTCATGACGGTTGTTTTAAACGCACATGAATCATTGTAGATCGTTTGTGTAATGCGTTCTTTTTTCCACTGATATCTGCACGATTCATCGTTTGTTTTGCACAATTTTCTTCCCCAGTGTGTATGAGCCTTTATATCCTATCTGCACAAACTGAATTGAGCAGTAGCTGAAATCGCACTTTTTTCCAAAGATTTTATACTGCAAATTATTTTCTAAAGGGAAGTCGTTGATTGAATGTCAGATATTTATTAATAGACAGATTTGTTACTGGCGATTATTACCTAACTAGCTGGTGGGACACGCTAAGCTACGTAGGGCAGGGGTGCATGCACACTTTCGCCACATGCGCTATCCAGTCAGTGCCATGGCCAATCATTGGACATGAGGGGGGGCGTGTGCGGGGCAGACAGACTCAGTGCCGTGGCCAATCAGAGTGTAGTGGGGCAGGAGGAGCTGTGTGTTGGGCGGAAGAACATACAGACACACAGTGGCCAGCTTGGAATTTGTGATTACAGATAAAAACATTCACAGCAGAAAATCAATAGGAATAAGCAATTTGAACAAGTGATTCACCTCTCATGTAATGTTGGACTAATATCTTCATCTCATAGCGCAAGAGTGCTAGGTGTGAATTCTGGCCAGGCTGCTAGCTGCATAGTTGGGAAGCTCTTCAGATGTTTGAGTGATACCTACCAGAACCTAGCGCTGTTCTTGTAGGTTACTCCAAAACTGATCCTAGACCATAACATGAGCCCCACTAAGGGACAGTTGGTGAAGTAATGTGGGAAATGTATTAATATGAAATAATGAGAGCCATATCATCATTCCTTCCAGGTGGTCTGCATGAACTTCTTTGACATAACGATGGATTTTATATTAATGGATGCCTTTGAGGACTTAGAAAATCCGCCAAGCTCTGTGATTGCAGTCTTGCGGAATCGCTGGTTGTCTGACAGCTTTAAAGAAACCGTAAGTAAATGAGTGTCTTGTATCTAAATGTTTTCCATGATCCGCTTAAAAGTCCATTTTCACAACTGATCTAATGCTGCACAATCCATTCTCCATAAGCCCAATACTTGCCTATGAGGGTCCTCAATTTCAGGGTCATGTGACTCCACCATCCACCTGGGCAGCCACGAAGCCAATGCTGAGTATGCACATTATTCCTATATTGTTTCATAATCCAGCTGATGCTTATATTCGTACCGTGTTTATAGATTAGCTGAAAAGTTGCGGCGTTCGATTTGCCCACATCCGGCGGTCTCCTCCTGTGTGTAATGTGTACCCCCAGGCTTAGCTCACCTGTCCAGTGGTGCGCGTCCGCCTGTGTCCCCTGTCTTCCCTTCATTGCATCTGGGTGCCTGTACTGATGTCACGTACATGCGGTCGGGTCACAAATTACAAGTGCAGACGGAGGTGGTAGTATGGTAGATTTCCAAAAGATTTCATGCTGCAGTCTTTTGGAAATCTGTGTGTGGGCAGGCAATAGATCCCTCTCCGATCACATTAAATCAGAGATGGGATGTGTCTCATTGTCGATCTGGTGGCCATCATTAAATGTATGGCCACCTTAAAGAGGAACTCCAGTGAAAATAATTTAATATAAAAAGGTGCTTAATTTTTACAATAATGATGTATACATGATTTAGTCAGAGTTTGCTCATTGTAAAATCTTTCCTCTCCCAGATTCACATTCTGACATGTATTACATGGTGACATTGTTACTGTGGGCAGATTATGTAGCTGTTCTGGCTTTAACAGACAGCTATAAACAGCCATTTCCTGTGTGTGTCATTGTTACATTGTGGCAGTTTGCCCAGAGTACCGTATGGTACCAGAGCCTCTTGTGGGAGGGGTTTCAGCACAAAATCAGTCATACAGCGCCCCCTGATGGTCTGTTTGTGAAAATCATTATATTTTTCATGTAAAAGTGGGTATCAGCTACTGATTGGGATAAAGTTCAATTCTTGGTCTGAGTTTCTTTTTAACTGAGGTAAAATAGTCATCTTGCATGCCAGGTTTCTCCCTAACTTGGAAACATTGTAGTGACTCCAGTCTTCTAGAACAGTGTTTCTCAACATTTTATTGGTATGTACCCCTTTTAAAACCCTGTACTCACCAAGTACCCCTACCATAGTAAACATTATCACAAGTTACCCTTTGACAAATATATTTAATATAAATTTAATCGTAGTATATGATAATTGGTTCGAAACAATTTCCAAGCATTTACCATTGCTTTTAATTAGCTAAAACACTAATTTGGTGTTGTTGAAATAAGACTTATCATTTTCTAAAACTCTAAATTTGTTGTTCTTGGTGAAGTAGAACGCCCGAGTACCCCCTGGAAACATCAGAAGTACCCCCTGGGGTACGTGTACCACATGTTGAGAAACTAGGTGGGCAGCAAAGCCATTTTTAAAAACTTTTTTTTTCTCATGTAGCGAGACAAGGTCTCGCTACATGATAGCCTCCGGCGATCGGAGATCAGGAGATCCCGTTCTAAGAACGGGATCTCCTGGAGGGCTTCCCCCGTCACCATTGCGAAGGGCGGGATGACATCACCGACGCCGTGACGTCAAAGGGGACTCCGATCCACCCTACAGCGCTGCCTGACACTGATTGGCCAGGCAGCGCATGGGGTCTGGGGGGGGGGGGGGGCGGCTGCGGTTCGGCGGGTAGCGGCGGTGATCGGATAGCACACGCAGCTAGCAAAGTGCTAGCTGCGTGTAGCCAAAATAAAAAATATGCAAATCGGCCCAGCGGGGCCTGAGCTCAGCTCGGGCTTACCGCCAGGAAGGTTAAAAGACTGAAGGTGGTTTACCTCGTACAACAGACTGAATTTTGGGAGTAATAAATACTCCAAGGTATTTAAACTTGTCTCACAAACTTCAATATTCACCCTGGGACTCAGAAACGCTCACCTGACAGGTAGCGGGCCGGTGCACTTCTCCAGCAGGTCCACCACTCCTGCTAATCCAAGTTCATGCAATAATGAGAAGAAGGCACTCCACAGGCTTTAAACTTTTGTTTGTTTTATTGGAGCTTAGGCCACATACATGTTACAGTTCACTATAATTCCAAACACAGGGAACTACTATACCGTCTACCCTGCGCTGATTTGGGGAGAGGTCATCATGTTTCCCGCAGCATTATATGTCCCACACATTATTCTTTCCTGTAAAAAAATCACAAAAAGCACTTAAAGTATTCACCTCGTATGATTGCTGAGCAACGTAACATCCAGATAATCAATGCTCACATTTGAGCATTCTGCAGTAAACTTAATGGTTGGATGCATCAAATTCGCATCCTCAACCATGGTTCTGAAGGAGGACTCAGATCCGCGCCACAAAATCAATACGGTGGCTCCGTCATTTGCTAATTTGTTCCTAACTGATATTGAGAACCGCATGTTTATACAGAATCCCCGTTATGAGCAGCAGCTTTACGGATACTTCAGATTTGTGGACGACGTATTGATTTTGAGGCGCGGATCTATTAAAAAGATGTAGTATATCTAAGCCCCGCGGGAGGACTGTTCCCGTTCCAGGGGCGTAGATGTACGTCGATTGCCGCTGTGCCCGCTCCCGTGCCCGTTCCTGCACACGCTTTCTCTCGTTGCCCCCGTTCCCATTCACTGGTTTAAGTGCCTGTGATCAATGACAAATAAAATGTGTGGCTTTTTCCACAGTAGCATGTTTAATTTTAAAATGGCCTAAACTGAGACATAGTGATTTTTTTTTTCTTATTATTCCCGTTAAAATGCATTTAGAATAAAATAATTCTTAGCAAAGTGTACCACTCAAAGAAAGCCTAAAAAATTCATACACATCATCTTTTACAGGCATTGGCGACTGCATGTTGGTCGGTGCTGAAAGCAAAGCGAAGACTTCTAATGGTAAATATTTTCATTTGCAGAAAAAAAATGTTTACATACTTATTTACTTTGTTGTAGCTCTTTTTTATGCTTTTTATATATTATATTTATGCACTTCAATGTACATGCTTTGCTTCTTGTGTAGTGGTTAATATGCTTTTGGAAGTTGGAGTTGCTGGAACATATTTATTTATTTTCATTAGAAGAGACTGGACACTATCAGACTGTCGCTTAAAGTGACACTGGAGCATAAAAAACTTGTGATATAATGAATTGTATGTGTAGTATAGATAATTAATAAAACATTAGTGGCAAAGAAAAGACTCTCATAGTTTTATTTTCAGTTATATAACTTTTTTTTTAAATAACCAGAGCATCATTCTCTAATATTTGCAGTTTACAAATTACCCTCTGCATGTTAAATTATGAAACATAGCAGAACTAATGACCCTTTGAACTTTCTGGCATTAAAACCTTAAAAAACTAAGAAACCGTGAGAGACAAGTTGAGATAAGTTCTTCAGAAAACAGCACTGTAGCCAACCCAAGTTGGTTTGGTGAGCTCAGAGAAGCTCTTTTGCATAGATAACTGAAGTTTCAGTGAATATTAGACTCATCTGTGATGTTCTATTTCTTAGCTGTACTACACATACATATCATTATATCATAAGTTTATTTTCACTTCAGATTCCCTTTAATGACTTTCTGATCAGCATCACCCAGGAGGTGGAAGTTGAGGCTAGGAAATAACAAAATATTGAACTCTTCTGTTAGAGAAGGTGGCTGGTGGGTCCCTAGACACCCACCAGGCCCCAGGCACCTGCCTGGGTTGCCTGGTAAATGAACTTGCTCTGGACATAGGTCTGCTCCCGGAAGCTTTGATTTACTAATACCAGCTTCTGCCTAGAGCGAAGGCCGCTAATGAGCACAGTATGAGAATATTTTGCAGGTTGCTGCTGTCAGTGTGTTGCACAACGGCTCAGTGCCAGAACAGATCAACAGTGCCAGGACAGGTTAATAGTGCACAAGACTGCTCTGAAAAAATCATTTAGAATGCTGAGTAGTGTAGAAACTGCAAACATTAGAGAATGATGCAATGTTATAAAACACTATCTAACTGAAAATAAAAATGAGAATATTTTCTTTGCTACTAATCTTTTTAATTTTTTCGCTTCAGTGTCTCTCTTTAAGAAAGCAAACTTTTGTTTTCCATAGCATTTTAGTAAGAGGGCTTTTTTGGTCCATTGTAGCCCCTCACACACTCCTAGGCGTTCAATCTGTCATTAGTGGTCTAGGATGACTGATTGTCCGGAAAATTGTATCGGTAGTGGCCACTTTAAAGCGGACCTGAACTTCCTCTCTGCTCTAAAAGATAGGCAACAGTATAATAACCTTTAAAGAAAAAAATTTCGATGTTACAGCTGATACAAATCCTGCAATAAATCTGCAGTGTGTCTACTTCCTGCTTTCATGGAAGCAGACATTGCTAATATCCTGAGCTTTTAAATGAGCTTATATGTCTTATCTGCCATGGCAATCAGGAGGCACAGGGGTGAGATCAAACTACAACTTGTGATTAGTCACAGATGAGGGGGAATTAGACAGGCTAAACTCTCTAAATACATACAGGGTGCATTTCTCTGTTTTCCTTTGTCCTTGGGGCGAGGTTAAAGGGGTTCTGTGGTGGTGTCCTGGGGTTAAATACAGACACTTACCTGGGGCTTCTATCAGCCCCCTGTAGCAGTAATGTCCCACGCAGTCCTCCTCCGATCCGCCATTCTCCGCCGCCGGCTCCAGTCCAGCGTGGCACGCTTTCAACTGCGGCTGGGCGCCAATGGCCGCGCGCCTGCTCGCTTCCGCCGGCATCATCAAAAGCTTACTGCGCAGGCGCAGTACGAGAAACCTTTGTACTGCACCTGCGCAGTAAGCTTCCACTGACACGAACGAGAGCCCGCATTATTCGTCTGTCGTCAGACGAATAATTGCCCGGAGCCGGCGGGGGAGAACGGTGGATCGGAGGAGGACGGTGTGGGACATTACTGCTACAGGGGGCTGATAGAAGCCCCAGGTAAGTGTGTTTTTATCCCCAGGACACCCCCACAGAATATAGCCTGATGCCGGAGAAATAGAGTGATAGGGAATGGGAGAGGGGCAGGGGAGTTGGTGACATAGAAGCCAGCATTATCACACACCTGACACAGCACATAGTCACTCCCCCCTGTGCTCTCCTTTGCCCAGCTCTGGGGTGTTAAAAAGCTGCAGTTATTCCTGTAATCTTAAAACCTCGATATACTCATGCAGCAGCTTCAGGGACAGGGAAGGAGAGAGAGAGAGAAAGAGCTCAGCTGAGTGTTTCCTGTAGTGCACAAACAAGGCAGCATTAGGGAAACTGATCTATCATGCAAGCACCAGGAACACAGGCAGTGTGTGGGCTGGAGAAGAGCAGAATCATGTGTGCATATTATGGTCTGAACATACCTCTCCCTGCAGTGTCTCTCCCCCCTTCCCCCGCATAGCTATCTCTTCTCTTCCACAGTCTTCATTGTAGATCGAAATGCCCGGGTTACAGTGCTCAGCCCCGCCCCTCAGTCAGTGTCACATGAAGAAGAGAGGAGGGGAGGGGCGCTCTCTATACACACGCAGCCAGGAAAGACTGGGGACAGCGAGCAGCAGAAAGCTGATTATATACAGCTCATCTGTTCCGCTCGTCTTCCCCAGCAGCCAGCCAGCACTGCAGCCAGCAAAGTGGTGAGTGCAGCATACACAGCGGGGGTAGTGGGCGGCAAGCCAAGCCAGGCAATACACAGACCTGCTCCTTGCGCCCCTCCCACACAGCAGTGAGCTCCGCCCCGAGGCTCCAGCCTCCTGAGCCTATGTGTCGGCCCGGCCCTGGTTGTGTATATCAGTGTTATTCGTCACAGTGTAAATTTGTGCTCTGACGAAGGAACAGTGATGGTCCCAAACATGTTAACTATACGGGTTTTTAACCTGTTTTAATAAAGATTGGACTCTTTTATGCGGAAGCCCTCCCTTTTGCTCACATTGATTTTGGAATTTCAAGCGTAGCTCAACCAAGGCAGAATTGCGGCAGAATTGCTGCCAGTGTGAAAAAGCCCTTACATTTTGTAGGCATGACAAAAAATAATTCTATGGGATACATATCTGATCCAGAGCCATGTATGCTATGTATACGTTTGTAAAATGTATGTATATGTCATTGCTTCTTTATACTTTGCAGGTTCCTGATGGCTTCATATCTCACTTTTACTCCGTATCGGAGCATGTCAGCCCCATATTGGCATTTGGATTTCTTGGTCCGAAAGAGAATTTAACAGATATGTGTAATTTCTTTAAGGTAAATGTCAATGTTTAATTCCTCAGGACACACACCGCTACCACCACCCTCACCCTCCTCCTCCTGTGAAGCATGCAGTGTCAGAGCTCTAACCACTATTAAAGGGAAGATCCGCGCATAGTAGAAAAAACAAACTGCACTTACCAGGGGCTTCTTCCAGCTCCTGGTAGTCGATCGGTGCCCTCGCCGCAGCTCCTCTCCCTCCCGGCGTCCAGCGATGAAGAAGCCGACCTCGCGAGGTCGGCTTCCGGGTCGGCGTCATGTGCGCTCCACGGCGGGGGTCACGTGATGTAAGTGACGTCATCGGGTATCTCAGTGGAGACCCGATGACGTCCATGCACCACGTGACCCGTGCCGTGGAGCGCACAGAAGCTGACCCGGAAGCCAACCTGGCGAGGTCGGCTTCTTCATCGCTGGACGCCGGGAGGGAGAGGAGCTGCGGCGAGGGCACCGATCAACTACCAGGAGCTGGAAGAAGCCCCGGTAAGTGCAGTTTGTTTTTTCTATTATGCGCGAACCTTCCCTTTAATTAGACATACTGCCCCATTTGCAATTCACTTTTTCTCCCGAGTTTTCTACTAGGTGATATTTTCACAAATTGTTAATAAAATACCCTTTACAGGAGACCTGAAGTGAGAGTGACATGTAGGCTGCCATATTTATTTCCTTTTTAAAGGGACTCCGAGCACCTCTCATGGGCATGCCTTTAAGACTCCGACCAGTACTGCAAAGTACTTAAAGATGCATAAGCCTTTCTGTAGCTTGTGCTCTCCTCTTTCATTTGACCATTACACCAAATGGTTTTCATTTGATTTCAATATAAAAATCGCGGCTGCCATCTTGGCTATGTTATAACTTCTGGGTCACCCCTTTCTTCTCTGTTAGAGAAATGCATCACTGAATGAAGCAGGAAGAGGAAGTGACACGCATGGCCATTGCAAGAGGCTCCCCCAGTGGGGTGATAGCACGACTTTGTTGGAAGTCGTCTGGCTTAAAGGCATGCCCATGAGAGGTGCTCTGAGTCCCTTTAAGCAATACCAGTTGCCTGGCAGTCCTGCTGATCCTCTGCCTCTAATACTTTTAGCCATAGACTCTGATTAATCATGCAGCAGATCAGGTGTTTCTGACATTGTCAGATCTGACAAGATTAGCCGCTTGCTTGTTTCTGGTGTGATTCAGACACTGCTGCAGTGAAATAGATCAGCAGGGCTGCCTGGCAACTGGTATTCTTAACTACCTAAAGACCGCCTAACACCAATGGACGTGATCAAGGCGGCAGCCCCAAGATCGCCTAACGCCAATTGGCGTCAAGTCCTGGGGCGGGGATTTGCAGGAAATCGCGGACGCCGATGCGCCGTCAGTCTTCCGCCGCTAGGAGACTGTTAGACAGCGGAACAGCCGTCTTTTATAGCCGTACAGCGCTGCGATCTATGGCAGTGCTGTACTGGGGAGACATGACAGTGATCAGCTGTCATAGGCTGAAGCCTGTGACAGCCGATCACGCTGATTACCTGGCGGAGGGAGGGAGGAGGGATGATAGAATGTGTAATTTACACTCTCTTTAATGCTGTGGATTGATTAAATATGATCATCTTTCAGTCTGAATGATATGATCGAAAAATACAATCATTCCCTAAAAATGGAACTGTGTATTGGCACCTTTACTGTGATACAAACTTGAGATTACTCATTATTGTAACACATTTTGTTTTGTCTTGCAGCATCAGATTGTGCAGTACTTAAAGGACATGTTTGACTTGGATAAAGTGAGGTACACTACAGTGCAGTCACTGGCAGAGGACATTCTCCACCTTTCCCGAAGAAGAAGTGAGATCCTGCTGGGACACATGGGTGTGGACACTCTGCGGGAGTTGAACGGGGAAGTGCCAACAGCAAACAGACCTTCAGAGCTCCATCTCTAAATGTAAAGATGCTATTGCACTCAGACTTTTTTTGAAAAGTTGAACTTTAGAAAACCGAGACTGCTCTGTACAAAAAGACCTCTCGGCATCCAACATGAAATCAACTCAAGAAATCAAGCAGCACAAATATTCAGAGGACAATTCTGGACAGGGCCGCCCGAGGGGATGGAGTCCTGGTCTGGTTCAATTTTTTTCATGGACATGTTACCTCTGTGGAGGGGAATAAAATGTTAGTCCTTGTAAGGTCCCTCGCTTAACTCTGACTTACATTCGAACAATGGTGGACATTTAGCCATGGAACCTTACTCTGCTTTTTTTGGTGGGTTTATACCCTCTTTCACAAAGCCTTCTTTCACCTCCTGTGCTGAGCCAGAATAGCGACGTGAAGGGGGTCTGTGTAGAAATTGTTTTGCACCAGTGTGGGTTAGATCCCACCATCGCCCACAGTGAGCATAGAGTGAGGGATCCTGCAGGCAGTATTAATTCTGCTTCCATGACAGCACCACATTGGTTATTTTTCCCTTCTGATTGTTCCAGGAAGTACAACATACAAAATTCCATGTTTGTCCACACCTTCAGTGTTTGTTTGTTTTTTACCAAGATACAAATGGTAGAGAGTTCCTAGGTTTATTTCTGGTGTCAGAGTTGGATACTGGTGTAGTGCAAGGCAGTTTGGTCTTTCCACATAAGCTGGAGGCGAGGGTGGTGACCAGACACCCTAAAAGAAAAAAACAGAGAGACAACAGGAGCAGTATGTCACAAAAAAGGTGGAAGAAGGGGAATAAGGAGGAATAATACTCTCAAAGGTTGGTTGCAAAGGGGGCAACCAACTTCTGACTAGCAGGTGGAGATGCATAAACCTGACTCCACTCGAGTGCCCAGATGGAACTGGATGCGTTTGTGCTCTTAGTGTAAAACAACCAAGGTCATACAAGTGTCTGAGCTAGAAGAAGCCAGGGTACACCCCTCCAAAGGAGGGTGTGAAGCAAAAATGGGGGAAAGGCTCTTTTCTTTTGCTCACAGCACCCTTTGGCACTTTAATCAGCCTGAGGAAATGGACATAGTCCCACGAAACATGTTGACAGTACATAATAAAATTCACCTATTTTTCCCCCCTTGAATTGTTTTTAACATAGTTTTATTACAACCTGGGCGCCTCTTTCCCGCGTTTGTGGTTTCCACATAAGATTCCATCAGGGTACTTTTTGCATAGAAGATACCCGAGATGAGGTTGTTCGGGAGGGAAAGCATCTGGAACCCCAGGACAAGGCATTTTTGGTCCAGTCAAACCCAAAGCAACTGGTGCATATAACCAGTTCATTTTATCCAAACATGCCTGCTGCAACTTGATCATGAGTCCGTCTTCAATCAGTTTTACCAGATTAAGCCTGGTACACACAGCAGATCGATCCAGTGGATCAATTTCACACTTTGAGATCAAACAGTCAGGAGTGCTGGTACACTCTAAACACTTGTAACATGGCGTTTCTGATCAATTATGTGTTACTCACAGATCTCTATACAGATAAATCAGCCAGCTGCACATGTAAGCTGGTTGATAATCTCACCTGTCCGCTGCACGGTCCCGGTTTTTCTTCTGCCAGCTGCTCCTTCTAGTCCAGTGGTAGGAAACCTATGGCTCGGGAGCCAGATGGGGCTCTTTTGATGGCTACATCTGGCTCACATACAGATCAGTAGGGGGTTGATTCACTAAGCTACACTGCTCAAGCAGCATAAGTAACATTTTCAAAGTAGGCATGCTACTGCTGTAGTGTGCACTACTAAATTACTCGCGATACCCCAAAACGAACAACGGCTGCTCCAATTGTCCCACTCTGGACTCTGTCAGGTCCAGTGACTTTGTAGGAAGCGATCCCCACACTTTGATTGGGCCAATAGGCTGCCTGTCACTTGACAAGCAGCCTACTGGGCCAAAGTGCGGGGATTTCGCCCTACAAATTGAATCAACCCCCAAGTCAGCTAGCTAATTGTACAAGCTGTTAGTCGGTATTTCTCCTGTCTGGCTCTCGGGGAAATTGCTGATGTTGCTGAAACCCAAGAGAAGCGGAAGACATGTTTGACACTGCCACTGCCTGGCAGATCAACTGTATACACATCACCATGGCAACAGGGATGTGAGCCCTACTGTCCCAGTTTGAAACATATTGTATGGCTCTCACGGAATTACATTTTAAAATATGTGGGGTTTATGGCTCTCTCAGCCAAAAAGGTTCCTGACCCCTGTTCTAGTCTCTTTACTCCTGAGTCCCAGGGTGCTTAAGTGATGTAATGCTGTAGAGCAGTGTTCCCCAACCCTGTCCTCGGGGCCCACCAGCAGTGGAGGTTTTGTGACAATCCACAGAGGTACATAATCGGCTCTTGTGAGGCACTAATTACCTCCCCTGTGAATGTTTGTGGTTTTCTGCAAAACCTGTACTGTTGGAGGGCCTTGAGGACAGGGTTGGGGAACTCTACTGTAGAGGACAGACAATAGGGGCACTGTGGCACGCACTTTGTGACCACTGGAGACCTCTAGCATTACCTCACACAGGCACCCGGGAACTTGGTAATGAAGAGAGAAGAGACTGGGTCACACCATGCACAGGTGACAGTAGCTTCATCATTTTATGGAATAAAACATCAGTAGCCATGAGCTCCCACCCCGTCTCTGATCAGCATAAATTTTCCGTGCTCTACAATTGACCAATTGCAACAAAAATCAGTTAATCGGGAACCGGTTTGCGGCTTTGATTCCTTGACGATTCAATCAAATGATCGAATTGGCCGGTTATTGATTTAAAAAATAATTGTTGAGTGTATGGCCAAATTTACTGCCACCTACGATCTTCAAATACCAATAAAATTTCCAAATAAGTCTGCAGCAGAGTTCATTTCTCATCGACAATGACTAGGTCTGTTGTCAATCTGGAGTGAATATTGGTTAGTGTGTAATAGTCCAAATTGACTTGCAGTGAGTCAACAGACAAAACCTAAAAATGTTGTTTTCATTTTCGTACCTTTTTTACTTGGCAGAAAGGGTGTGTCTGTGCTAAAAGGAAATTCAGGACAAGTTGTTGTTTTTTTGGGTGGGGGGAGGGGAGGTGTTAGGGAGTTTCTACACCATCACGTTTAAAGAGAACATGATAGCTGTGAAGATTTTTACTTCCTACATCTACCAAAGTGGTGCTGTCACGGCAGAAGAGCCTATGTAAATTTGCCATGTTATTGTCAGCAATCCTCCATGACAGCACCCAGATAATTCCCTTCAGGGCCGGCACTACCTTAGGGGGTAAACTGGGCAAATGCTTCAGGGCCACTAAGCTCTGCCGGGTTCCCCCAACTTTATATTTGTCCCCAGGGCCCCTGTGTTTGGCAGTGTAGCGACTCACCTGTTCCAGTTGGCGAGCTTCATAGCTCCGTGGACCACTATCTTCATCCTTGCACAGGAGCTTCTCTGTGACCCGGCGCATGCTAATTACATGCAACAAGTCACAGAGGAGAGGCACTCTTGCGAACACGGGGAGTCACTTCTCTGCCAAACATTTTGCAGGGGCCCTGAGGATCAAAATGGAGTAAGGGGGAGACATGAGTGCGGTATCAGGTGAATTTGGCAGCAAGAAAGGGGTTACCTAATGCTGCTTGGGGGAGGGTGGGTTGTCTGTCAGGAAGTCCCCACCCCCAGTTTATTTTGCACAGGGAGCTCATTGCACCTGGAACCGGCCCTGACTCCCTTCCTGTAATTAGTCACGATACGTTGTTTTATGTTTACATGCTGTTCTTTGCATAACCACTGTGGTTGTGTGGTAGAGAAGACCTTTTATTATGATGATTCCTTCCCCAGCTGGTAGATCTAACCTACGGATGCTGTCATGGAAGATTAGGTGAAAATAAATTATTTGTAAATGTAATTTAAGATTTACTGACTATTTGCACATTTAATGTCCACTATGAAGAATTTACACTAATGGAGATCTCATGTCTGTACTTTAAGTAATCTGTATCTATAACAGTTTTAAACAAACCTCAAAGGCGAACAATCAAAGGTTTTAATGCAAATATTTTTTTATGAACATGTTGTCGTCCTGTGCACAATATATCATTGATTACAAGTGAATGTGAATCGACTAAAGGTGTAAAAAGTGCAGTGAGTGTCTGCCTTACTGTGGTGCGCTTGCTGTGGCAGCCACTGACCAACAGAGGGTGCTGTTTTGTTAACAGGGAACAGGATTCTCAATCAAGCAGATAATGAGCCTGTCACCTGTATACAGCTATGCTGAGGAGAATTAAAGTGTACTTGTCATTAGAGCGGCTGAGGCTGCCATCTTGCACCAGTAAACTACTTTGTAACTTTCCAGTCTTTACTCTTCAGTTATTTTGTTAAAGGGATACTGTAGGGGGGTCGGGGGAAAATGAGCTGAACTTACCCGGGGCTTCTAATGGTCCCCCGCAGACATCCTGTGTTGGCGCAGTCACTCCCCAATGTTCCAGCCCCGCCTCCGGTTCACTTCTGGAATTTCTGACTTTAAAGTCAGAAAACTACTGCGCCTGCATTGCCGTGTCCTCGCTCCTGCTGATGTCACCAGGAGTGTACTGCGCAGACACAGACCATACTGGGCCTGCGCTGTGCGCTCTTGATGACATCAGCGGGAGCGAGGACACGGCAACGCAGGCGCAGTGGTTTTCTGACTTTAAAGTCAGAAATTCCAGAAGTGAACCGGAGGTGGGGCCGGAGCATCGGTGAGCGGCTGCGCGGGCACAGGATGTCTGCGGGGGACCATTAGAAGCCCCGGGTAAGTTCAGCTCATTTTCCCCCGACCCCCTACAGTATCCCTTTAAGTTCTGCTACATAGCATAGTGCATGCCATAGGATCTAGGAATGTATATCCTCACACATAGCTGGTTGATGGGCTCTTTTTTTATCCTTAAAGTGGACCCTAATTAAAAATACAAGATTTCAGAAATAAAATCTATTTTCTAAATTATAATAATAAATAGCAGCCTTTTTTCAGCTGCATGATGACAAATATAAAATAATTTACATTTATTGGAGGAACCCCTCCCTTCCTTTCATATTGCCGGGACAGAATCCGGCAAAAGTAGATGGTGTCCGGCAAAGGAGGAATTGCTAATGGCTGCCCTCTGTGAGGGTGAAAAGCATGCACTGAAATGCTCATAGGCTTGAAGGAGTGTTTATTTATCTTTGTATGTGTCAGAGTGGTGCAACTATATATTTTTAATTAAAAAAATGTTTGGAACATGAAGCTGTAAACTAAAAAAAAAAAAAACCAGCATCACTTACCTGGGGCTTCCCCAAGCCCCCAGCAGCCATCCTCTCCTGCGCCGGACATGCACGATCCTCCGTTCTGTCGCCACCAGCTAGTTCTGTTACCATCGACTTATAAATCGACGGCAATTGTGGCCCGGGCTACGCAAAGCTTTCTTCGCGTTCTAGTCCACAATAACAATAACATCCTGGAACGCAGGACGCTATTGCAGGAACCCAGGATTCCATTGCAGAAACACTGGACGCCATTGCAGGAACGCAGGACGCTATTGCAGGAACGTTGGACCTTATTGCAGGCTGGAACACAAAGCTTTGCATAGCCCGGGGCGCCCAGGCGCACTTGCCGGTAACAAAACTAGCTGGTGGCGACAGAACGGAGGATCGTGCAGGACCGGCACGGGACAGGACGGCTGCTGGGGGCTTGGGGAAGTCCCAGGTAAGTAAAACTGTTTGTTTTTTCAGCTTTACAGTTCCACTTTAAAAAGGAACTGTAGCAAAAAAGGAGGAAAAAAATCTATACATTGCAAAGTGAGAAGTTAAAAAATAGAAGAGAGATAAAGAAATTATTGATATTCACCATATAATTTGTTTATATTGTTTGATCCACATTCAGCCTACAGGGCATCATCTTAACTACTGGCAGACATGAAAAAAACTACACAGCACCAACTGCCATTATCTTAACCACACCACTAAACAATGTGATAGGCTAAAAGGTTGTTTTTCTATACATATGCACAGAGGGAGATACAGGTTGCTTGGCAGTTGGAAACAGCCATTATTTCCCACAATGCAACGAGACTCCCACAGTATGGCAGCAGGATCTAGATCCTGCCGTCACTGTGGGAGGGGTTTTAGCACAATATCAGCCATACAGAGCCCCCTGATTATCTGTTTGAGAAGAGGTAAAGATTTCCTATAAGTAAAGGGGTATCAGCTACTGATTGGGATGCAGTTCAATTCTTGGTTACAGCTCCTATTTAACCGCTTAAAGAGAACCCGAGGTGTGTTTAAAGAATGTTATCTGCATACAGAGGCTGGATCTGCCTATACAGCCCAGCCTCTGTTGCTATCCCAAACCCCACTAAGGTCCCCCTGCACTCTGCAATCCCTCATAAATCACAGCCATGCTGTGAGGCTGTGTTTACATCTGTAGTGTCAGTCTCAGCTGCTCCCCCGCCTCCTGCATAGCTCCGGTCCCTGCCCCCATCCCTTCCCTCCAATCAGCAGGGAGGGAACGGATGCAGGCGGGGACTGGAGTTCTGCAGGAGGCGGGGAGAGCAGCAGACTGACACTATAGAGATAAACAGCCAGCTCTGACAAGCTGTTTGTCAGCAGCACGGCTGTGATTTATGAGGGATTGCAGAGTGCAGGGGGACCTTAGGGGGGTTTGGGATAGCAACAGAGGCTAGGCTGTATAGGCAGATCCAGCCTCTGTATGCAGATAATATTCTTCAAACTCACCTCGGGTTCTCTTTAAGTGGTTTAAGACTGA
Source organism: Hyperolius riggenbachi (assembly GCF_040937935.1). Lineage (NCBI taxonomy): Eukaryota > Metazoa > Chordata > Amphibia > Anura > Hyperoliidae > Hyperolius > Hyperolius riggenbachi. The sequence continues at coordinate 245,377,375 of NC_090653.1, read as the reverse complement.
TTATCCACGGCCTGCAGGACTTCAGTTGCTGCTTAGGGACATAGACAATTGTCTTTTACGGCGGATAGCTGCTCACCCCTGTGCAGGTACTCCTCGCCACCCATTAGAGGGGAGATCAATGAATGGGAATGCAGTTCCCATTCATTGATCTCAGTCCCCGTGTTAATGATTGCCAGCATCAATGAGATGCCCTTGGTCATTGTAATACTGAAAGTTGCACAGCCACACATAACTTCCCTCTGGTAGCCCGGAGATCAATGAATAGGAAACATTGTTCCCTTTCAATGATCTAAGTCTCTGGCAGAAAAAAACAACAGCTTCTCATCAGAGGCCGCAGTCTTTCTGACATAAAAAAGAAAGTTTCCCGTCCTCTATATGCTTCCTGGAAGCAATCAGTACGCTTCCAGTGCTAAAAAAATCCCACTGTGGCCATCTTGTGGCTAAATAGTAAAACTACATCTACATACAGTTTTTAATAAAATAAACCCACATTATTACATTTAACATTAACTGTTAAGCTCCCACACAAGGTATGCCTAAAAATAAGAACTATTTTTTTCAGATTTTTCCCGGTAAAATACATTTAGAATAAAAATAATTCTTAGCAAAATGTACCCCCAAAAGAAAGCCTAATTGGTGGTGAAAAAAAAAACAAGACAAACCGTATTTTTTGGACTATAAGACACCCCTGACCATAAGACCTAGGTTTAGAGGACAAAATCAGGGGAAACAAATGTATACTAAACCTGGTGCATCCATGCTGAAGGGGGCATCTTGTGTATTATGCCCTCTTGTGTCTCCCTGTGTCCTCCTTTGTCCCCCTTGTATCCCCCATGTGTCCACCTGTGTCCTCCTCTATCCCCCTTTGTGTTGTCCTCTGTCCCTTTGTGTCCCCCTGTGACGTCTTCTGGAATCTGCATGGGTACAGTACAGGGAATCCCTGACATTGCGGTGGGTTGGAGGTTCGTATTGGCAGGTGTTCACAAGTCAGGAACTCCCTGCATTTGGACTATAAGATGCAGTGACTTTTTTCCCCCACTTTTGGGGGAGAAAAAGCGAGTCTTATACTCCAAAGAATACAGTAGATCACTTTGTACTGATAAGTAGTAATAAAGTTATAGGCGAATGAATGGTAGGAGCGCTAACAGGTGAAAATTGCTGTAGTCACAAGGGGAAAAAACCCTCAGTGGTGAAATGGTTAAAGGAAATGTTGAGTAAATAATTTTCACAAGATTATCTTACCTAGGGCTTCTTCTAGTCCCCTGCAGTCCTCTTGGTCCCTCGCCATAATTCCGCGTGCTGTTCCCTTCAGCTGCTGTACCAAAAGCTGCATGCGTGGCCCCGGGCCGCACACTTCCTCCTTCGCACTTCAGTTTCCAGGAGCGGTTTGTGCTTGCGCAGTTCACAAAAATTGCAACTGGACTTGTGGCAAATGTTTCCTACAAGGGAGCGCGGTCAAGGAGGTGTATGCCCATGACTGCTGCACTCATCTTGCTTCAGACTTGGACTTCTGGGTCCCACCCCCTGCTATAAGAGTGCATGAAGGAGGGCGGCACTGCGTCATTCACCAGAGAATGGGAAGAACTGCAGGCCATATTGTAATAGATAAGTTGTTTAGATTGAATAAATTAGTGTGCGGTTCTGAGGGCAGGTGGAGCATGTGAATAATGAGCTATAGGTTTATGAGGTGTAAGGAGAGGAAGAGCGAGATAAATAGCTGAGAAGTAAAGAACAAGTCAGAACACTAAAAGAAATAAAGTAAGAGTCATGGAGAGAGGCAAGAAATAGAGCGATAGTGATTGGAGTAGGCGAGAGTGTCAGAGATGTAAGAGAGACATTGTTGAGGAATAATATGTAAAGGAATTGAGAGTCCGATGAAGGGTAGAACAGCAATAGAGAGAGTGTGACAGACAAGTGGCGAGTGGTGTAATAACAGCGCAGGAGATTTGGGCGGAGCCGGCACCACCATTGACCATAGTAGGAATTAGGGCTATAGGGACGCACACAAAGTAACTTCGGCGCTATCAGAAGACGAAGCTGAAGTTACTTTGAAAACTGGATAGCTGGAAGCCGAATAACATCATTCCCCACTATCCACAAGGACCTGGAGGGGAAATAGTATTTAACGCCGCCGGGACTTGTGCAGCAGCAGGAAAAGCCATATACCGGCTCTATCCTGCGCCCAAGTCTCCCGGCGGCGAGATCACAGGGACATGACAAGGGGTAGGGAGGTGAGACATGGACAAGGGTATGGAGGCGAGAGGTGGAGTGGGGACGATAAGGGGGTAGGGAGGTGAGAGCTGGAGAGTGACAGTAGAGAGGTGAAAGATGGAGATAGATGAACAAGGGGTAGAGAGGCAAGAGCTGGAGAAAGACAGACAAGAGATAGGGAGGTAAGAGCTGGAGAGGGACAGGCAAGGGGAAGAGAGGTGAGAAACTGACAAAGGGGTAAGGTGGAGAGTGACGGATGAGACAGAGAGGTGGAGAGCGAAACAGACAAGGGGTGATGAGACATTCAGTGAAGAATATACATCCAGATGGGTTTCCAGATACTATATGCTCTCCATTATTTTTCACTAACAGCAGGAAAACTAGGTGTTACCATATTTTGGCAGTGTTGAGAAAGGGACAGGTATTAACCTCCCTGGCGGTTTATTTATTTTGCCAGGGAGGCTGCGGGAGGGTTTTTTTTAAATCAAAAAAAAAATATGAAAGCCCACTAGAGGGCGCTCCGGAAGCGTACTTTCGATCGCCTCCGGCAATCGAAAGTAACAAGATAGGCCGCAATGAGCGGCCTATCTTGTTTCGCTTTCCTCGTCGCCATGGCGACGAGCGGAGTGACGTCATGGACGTCAGTCGACGTCCTGACGTCAGAGCCGCCCGATCCAGCCCCTAGCGCCGGCCGGAACTGTTTGTTCAGGCTGCGCTGGGCTCGGGCGGCTGGGGGGACCCTCTTTCGCCGCTGCACGCGGCGTATCGCCGCGGAGCGGCGGCGATCGGGCAGCACACGCGGCTGGCAAAGTGCCGGCTGCGTGTGCTGCTTTTTTCAGAACTCAAATCGGCCCAGCAGGGCCTGAGCGGCGACCTCCGGCGGCATACCCCGAGCTCAGCTCGGGATTACCGCCAAGGAGGTTAAAGTACAAAAACATTTCAAGGAGTCTAACTCAGCTGCTTTTTGCCTTTGTAATCTCATTACTGGTATTTAGGAGCCTTTTGGCAGAAAATGTCTGCTTACATATAACAATAGTAAACACAGCAAAGGCCTGGTGCACACCAGAGGAGTTTTTCTGAGCGTTTTGAGTTTTTAAATCTGCTGCTAATGTTATCCTATGTGTCTGTGCACACTGGAGCAATGAGGTTTTGTAAAAAACCCCATAGCATTACATTGGGAAGAGGTTTTGAAACCTCTAAAAGCTCTTCCCAATGTAATGCTATGGGATTTTTTTTACAAAACCTCATTGCTCCAGTGTGCACAGACACATAGGATAACATTAGCAGCAGATTTAAAAACTCAAAACGCTCAGAAAAACTCCTCTGGTGTGTTTCAGGCCAAAGAGATAAATGTCTCAGAAGTGTTTTTTTTTTATGATGATGGAAAAGAAGGAACAATTCCATGCAAGTAATGCTACAAGCAGCTTCAGAATGTAACAGCTGTTTCTGTAGATTTACTGGATCTGTTATTGAGGGAATATGCACGGTTATGTTGCATAAACCTTTTAGCCGCCCTCTTTATTTTATAGCTTTGTATGTTGATATGCATATTATTTGCATCCAGGACAATTAAGGTGGTTTATGACTTTCTTTTTTATTAAGACTGCTGCCCAACTCAACCAATTAAAGGGAAGCTAAACTGAGAAGGATATGGATAATACCAGTTGCCTGACTCTCCTGCTGATCCTGTGTCTCTAAACCTTTTAGCCACAGCCCCTCAGCAAGCATGCAGATTGGGTTTAGCTGCATGCTTGTTTCAGGTGTAAAGAGATGGACTAGTCCAAAACCTGTCACTTCTGTCAGATTTCTACTACCTACTGTAAGTGACAGCAACATAGGAGAAAAGTAATGTATGGCTCATTTTACTCTGGAAAAAAAACATACTTCTTATTTGTCTGTGTTTGCACACATCTTAATTTTTAAATTTTTGTCACCATAGTGCCCTTTTAAAGGACAACTGAAGTGAGAGCGAGGGATATAAAGGCTGCCATATTTATTTCCTTTTAAGCAATACCAGTTGCCTGGCGCCCTGCTGATCCTCTGCCTCTAATACTTTTAACCATAGACCCTGAACAAGCATGCAGCAGATAAGCTGTTTCTGACTTTGTCAGATCTGACAATATTATCTGCAAGCTTGTTTCAGGTGTGATTCAGTCACTACTACAGCCAAATAGACCAGCAGAGCTGCCAGGCAACTGGTATTGTTTGAAAAGAAATAAATATGTCAGCTTCCATTTATCTCTCACTTCAGTTGCCCTTTAGGCCTCTTTCACAGTGCGACGTTAAAGTCGCACGTTAGAAAATGTTCCAACGCAGACTAACGCACAGCAATACAAAGTCTGTGTGACATTCACAGTGCACACGTTGCGTTGTGTGTAACGTGTAGCAATATTTAGAAAGTGCTGCTTGCTGTGCGTTTAGCAATACATTTGCTGCGTTGTGTGTTGCACATGCTCAGTAATGTTTTTTTGAAATGTAACGCATGCGCCGTTTTCGCTCCATCAGTATGCGGCAAAAACGGCGCACCAAGAGACACATAACATAGTACAAAATAATGTCCAATTTTATAACCTACATGCGTTGCGTTAGGGGCACGTCGCATCAAACGCAATGTCTTAGTGTGAAAGAGCCCTTAAGGTTCCCTTTAAGTTTTATAGGTCTACACATATTACAATCGGATTGTACAATCTGTTGGATTCAAATGCAATAAAGTCTTGATGTGCATTACCTCACACAAGATCCTGTGTGATCCTGAAAATTTGATGAGGTTTTTTACAAGTAAAGTTGTGTGAACATGCACCAATGTTGTCACCTACAGGGTATAGTCAGGAACCAAGAAAATCCTGCAAATAGTCCAAAAAATTAAAATATGAGACACTTTTCTTTGCTACTAATGTTCTATTAATTATCAGTACTACACATACAAATCATTACATCAAAATTTTTCTTTCACTTCAGTGTCGCTTTGAGGAACTGTAAGGAGATTAAAATGTTTTGCTAAAACAAAGGAAAACAGAATGTGTTATGAGGAAAAGAAGACCAGATAAGCAAAAGATACACGAAAAAATCATATTATCCTGTCAGTGGTGTATAGAAAAAAAATGCCTCAAGTAGTGTGGAAGGAATCATGTTTACTGCTGGTACACAGAGCTAAAGTTATTGTTTTTGTTTAATTCCCTTAGTTGAAGACAATACCCCTTTTTTTCTTATATAGATCTGCTCCATTAATCATTGCTGTTCCCATCTCTCCAAAGCTATCTATGATGCTTTTGACGCTTTGTCTACATCCGGTGCCCATATTGTCCATGGATGCTGCTAGCTGCAATTAACATTATCGGTTATGTCAGTGCCCAAATTTATAGTGGATGCAGGCTGCCAAATTTCACGCTTCCGGGTATTGATGCCTAAATTAGGTGTAACCAATATCCAGGAACCAAAAACTCCCTACAAATGGTTACCACCATAAATTAAGCAATTAGAAGAACATTATTAATAATTCCACAGTAAATACATTTTGACAGAGAGTCCACAACAAAATGTTAAAATCAACATACTGTTGTAACTTTTCCTTATTGACTCTCCTTACCAAATTTTGATTATTGAGGAATTATTGATTAACAAAGATTTCCTGATTGCTTAATTTATGGTGGTGTGGACTAGAGATGGCCCGAACCTCCGATTTTAGGTTCGTGAACCGTAGCCAAACGTTCGATTCGCGTGAACTTTCGCAATTTGCAATAGACTTCAATGGGGAGGCGAACTTTGAAAAATAGAAACATTTATGCTGGCCACAAAAGTGATGGAAAAGATGTTTCAAGGGGTCTATAACCTGGAGGCGGGCATGGCGGAGTGGGATAGATGCCAAAAGTCCTGGGGAAAAATCTGGATTTGACGCAAAGCAGCGTTTTAAGGGCAGAATTCACACTGAATGCTAAATTGCAGGCCTAAAGTGCTTTAAAACATCTTGCATGTGTATACATCAATCAGGTAGTGTAATTAGAGTACTGCTTCACACTGACGCACCAAACTCGCCGTTTAACGCACCGCAAACAGCTGTTTGTGTAGTGACGGCCGTGCTGGACTGGTGTGCACCATGGCCAGTGTGCAGGCCGTAGCGGTTTTCCAGCCCATATCTTCGCCGGGCTGTGGTAGCTCAATGATAGAACAACAGTGACTGTCCAGCCGATCAAATTTGGTCTGTCCACAATGAAGCAACGACCTTATTATCTTGGGTGTGCCATCCCCCCCTCCCCCTCCGAGACACTCCTACAGCCGTCGGTCACTGCTTCATTGTGATACGCAAGCCCCTTCACCGCGGCAAGTTAATGATCACGAAGGAGAATTGGCACATGTACATGCCTTTTGTTTTGTTGCAGCTGCAGTGCAGCCAGAAAAATTAGACAGGCATGTACACGCACCAGAAAAATTATTATAGCAATTCAGGAATTCACCTGGAGTCCTGGACCCTGTTGGTGGTGGCGGAGAAGGCAGTCAAGCGGCCTGCGGGCAGAGGTGCTGTGTGGGGAGCGACTTAGTCTTGGGGCAGGCAGTCACACGGCGTGTAGGCAGAGATGCTGTGTGTGGGGACTGACTTAGTCTTCGGGCGGGCAGTAGCCTTTCAGGATCCATGCCTCATTCATTTGGTACTGAACACTTCTGTGACTTAGGCGACTTTTCTTCTCAGTGACAATGCCTCCAGCTGCACTGAAGGTCCTTTCTGACAGGACGCTTGAGGCAGGGCAAGACAGAAATTGGATGGCAAATTGGGACAGCTCTGGCCACAGGTCAAGCCTGCGCACCCAGTAGTCCAAGGGTTCATCGCTGCTCACTGTGTCTACATCTACACTTAAGGCCATCCAAAGGGAAAAGATTGCGCTCCAAATGGAAAACCACTTAACCAGGGGCTCGCAGCACAAACAAAGTCACCAATCTTTGATACACCAATGTTAATCAAACACACCGCGCTCTTCAATCCCGTGACCCCCACTACAGAGGCACACAGATTAACCCTGGAATATAATAGGAAAACCGCACATAGTGCTGAATAATTTTTTGTAAAAAGGACTCTTTTCACCACTCCTTGCACTCCACCGGGACGTGCCCACCAATGGGATTGCCAATCGTACACGCCCCTCTGGGTATGCACCCACCATCAGAATACTTGTACTTTAGCTCATCAGTACTTGAAGTACTTCTCCATGTGTGTCCATCCAGTCCCGCAAACATAGGTCCAGATCATGTTCCAGTAAAAAATACTATTTATTATAAAAAAAATCCCCATAAAAACATACAGGCTAAAAGAATTTTCATGCGCAGGGAGATCAGCATACAATAAAGCAATACATAAATATACACATGCTAATTCCCATATTACTATAATGGTATACATCACCAAAACCATTACATGTGTAACACACTATATAGTCAGATTTATACATTACTGCCATTGTGCGATATGTGCACTCACCATTATTATACCATTAATTGTGTGCCACACTGTGTAGTCAAATGTATACATTACTGCCAATGGTGCAATCTGTGCACTCACCATAATTATACCGCATACTATTATACCCCATATCTTTGTTAAATTAACCAGTGCTAATTATTCCTTGTGTAATCCTAATACTCCTCATACCGTGCATACTATGCATGTCACTAACTTTTATATATATCCCTCAGTGTTTATTACACACCGTAGTGAGCAACCATACCTCAATAAACCTTCCCTCTCCCATATCATGCCTGGCAAGCCGTACCCTAGCTACGCCTTGCTTCACACTACTCCCCTATCCCATACCATTACCTAGCGAGCTATCCTTTAGCAACGTCGTGCTTCACATTATTCACCTGATAATCCCTAATTAGTGATAAAACTCCCATAAACCCAACCAATACCTCCACCACTGATATACATATTATATGTACATATAAAATATAACCGAAACCCCCTCATTAAGATCTTGGTGGTAGGGATCTTAATGAGGGGGTTTCGGTTATATTTTATATGTACATATATGTACATATAATATGTATATCAGGGTGGTATCTTCCGATATTGTTGTACACAGCAGCCGCCACGTGGCCTCCGTCTTCTTTCCATCGTCATCTTCTGACTGGAGACATTGGCTACCTGTTGCTTTACAGCTTCGGGTCCTCTGTCTGCGTGACCCATGTCTTCTTCTGCAGAAAAAGATGCCCAAGGAGAAGAGGGATATGTGGACAAGCCGGATGGAGAAAGGAACGCAGCACTGGATGGGTAAGAGTCGCTCTCTGCGCATCTCGGAACTTTTTTTTTAAACCTTCGGACCATAAGATGCACCCATTTTTTCCCTCAAGTTTTGGGGGAAGAAAAAGTGCGTCTCAGTGTCCGAAAAACACGGTATATCAGCTTCACCCGGCTCATTTTCCTTGTACCCTTATTTCATGCACTCACCATGAAGAAGTAGCCAGGGATAGAAAATACCGCCAGTTTTAAAAACAGAGTGCTTAGCTGTAGAAGAATAACTCTAACAGAAAAAGGTAATATTTGGTCGGTCTGCTCGCTAAGCCATCAAGTAATATATTCCAGACATGCCAGCAGCAATTTCATCTAACATGTAAATGAGAAATGAGTTCTTACAGATTATATGTCTACCAATTTCCTAATCTACATATTGTTGAAAGTTGAGTGTCTTGGCTTTCATTTGCTTTAGGTCCTGCATTTCAACGATATGTAGATTTTCAAAAAGGCGTAAGTATCATTTAAATACTTACTGCACCAGGTGCAGTATAATCACGCCCTGGGAAACTTCACCTAAAGTCCCAGGGCCGTGAAAGTTAGTCAATGGGAGCAGGCGGCTACCGTTACCGTAGTTCCCATTCATAAATCCAAGTCCCCGAATCAATGAACGCTGGCATCTATTAGATCCCTGCGTTATTGTATCTTCCGGCTGTTACACTGCCATGCATTATTTCTGATTCACGTCCTTGCGTACGCGAATCGGAAATAATGACTGAGGACATCTTGTGGCCAAATAGTAAAACCACATCACACCACATTTTATTTAATAAAAATACCTACACTTACTCCTAAAATTAACAATTTCCCTCCCACACTCCCCCATAGTACCCAAACAGTATATATATATATATATATATATATATATATATATATATATATATATATATATATATATATATATAGTTGCCTTAGGGACTGAACTTTTTAAATAGGTATGTCAAGGGGGTATATTACTGTAATTTTTTATTTGCTGGCTTATAAATAGCTATGGACGCAAAACTGAAAAAATGCATCTTTATTTCCAAATAAAATATTGGCGCCATACATTGTACTAAGGAAAAATTTTAAACATTGCCGTAACCGGGACAAATGGGCAAATAAAATGTGTGGGTTTTATAAAAAGTAGAACGTTATATTTTAACACTATAATGGCCGAAAACTGAGAAATAATTAATGTTTTCCATTTTTTTCTTATTATTGCAATTAAAACGTGTTCAGAATAAAATAATTCTTAGCATAATGTACCTCCCAAAGAAAGCCTAATTGGTGGCGGAAAAAAAAACAAGATATAGATCAGATTTTGCTACTGTGATCATTTTGAAGATGTAGATCATGTTGTTGTGATAAGTTGTGATTAAGTTATTGGCGAAAGAAAGGGCGGAGCGCTGACATCTGAAAATTGCTCTGGTCCTAAAGGGGTAAAACCCCTTAGTGGTCAAGTGGTTAAACAGGGTGCAGTCAAGTTCGGTAAACGGTATAATACGTCAGTACCGAGAAATATTTGTTATTCATACCAAGGAACCAGTCTTTCTACTATACAGCTTACTTTCAATTTCCATTCTTTGAAAAGGAACTGGAAGTTAGTGCATTTATCTCTACTGCATCCCATAAGTGGACACAGCTGCACCATGGATCCTGTAGTAGAGGCTTTGTTATATCTCTTGCTGCTTTTCCTCTTCATGTTTGTCATGAAGGTCACATGTCGAGTTATTTTTGACTGGATCGCTGACAATAAGTTGTTGTTTTTTCTCATCGTTTTATGTGTTTTCTTATATTTCCAAGATATGGAACGCTGCAATCTGGACAAATCAATCAACCGCACAGGTAACAGCATCTGGGAAAGGAGGCAGCACATTTATTCTACCACAGTAGGGATTTTATTTTGCTTGTCATTTTTAACATAACAATGTGTTTACTTTATCCTTGAACTCTAGGTCTATATAGTAAAATTTACCAGTAATGAGATAAATACAGTAGATACCTGTCCTTTTGGAGGGACAGTCCCTCTTTGGGAACCAAATCTCTCTGTCCCTCTTCCTTCCTTATCTGTCCCTTTTCCAAAACTGAAGTACAGATCTGTGTGAACATATGTATTTTCCAAATGAAAAATGTGTTTAACTTACTCTAAACTTTATTTCCATAATTTAAATTGATATACCGTATTTGCTGCAGTGTAAGATGCTCTGGAATATAAGACACACCTAAGTTTAGAAGGCAAAAACCAGGGAAAAATATATACTGTATATACTAAACCTGGTGCGTCCATGGTGCAGGGGCGTCTTGTACATGCTCTCCCTCAAATCTTGTCCTCCTGTCTCCCTAATGTGTCCTCCTGTGTTCCTTATGTGTCCCCCATATATCCTCCTGTGTACCCCATGTTTCTTCCTGTGTCCTTTATGTGTCCTATTGTGTCTGCCATGTGTCCTCCATGTGTCCCAGGGGCGTAACAATAGACCCTGCAAGGGATGCAGCTGCAGGGGGCCCCAGAAGCCACAGGGGACCCTGTCCTGAGGGACTGTCAACCAAGGGCGAGGAGAAAAAAGCTTTCTGCTCTCTGCACAATTTTTCAAATTACTGCATCTGCTCAGCCACTGATAAGGAATCATACAAAGTTTTGCAGACAAAGATTTGTAGACAGTCCCTATTCAGAGTTCAGCAGAATCTTGCGTACAGTGCTGTTCTACCCCCAGCCTTTTACCCCTCCCCAAGTGCTGTGTCAGGTAGTGATGCTTGAGGAGTCTGGGCATGAAGAAAAAAAAGCTTTCTATTCTCTGCACAATTGTTCTAATGATTGCATCTGTTCAGCCACTGCTATGAATCATGAAAAGTTTTGTAGACAAAGATTTGTAGACAGTCCCTATGCAGTGTGCAGCAGGCTCTTCTGTGTACAGCCCCCAGCCCCCAACCTCTCTACCCCCCCCCCCCCCCCAAGTGCTCTGTACTGTGGTGATGCTGGAGAAGGCTGCAGACCAAGTGAGTGTAATAAGCTGAGGCCGGGAGTGCACTTGTCTGGCGGTTTTCTGTATGCATTTTCTGCACACCATGTGTGTCTGTATGTGTGAGCATGCACGTTTTATCATAGAAGCTAATGTAATTGATAGAGAAAATGCATGCAGGGGATGGGGAAAACACATTCAAGTGTGCACTAACCCTAGGTTCTCAACGTGTGGTACGCATACCCCAGGGGTTACTTCTGATGGTTCCAGAGGGTACTCAGGCTTAATATACTTAACCAAGAATAACAAATTTAGAGTTTTAGAAAATGATAAATCTTATTTAAACAACATCAAATTAGTATTTTAGCTAATTAAAAGCAATAGTCAATGCTTGGTAATTGTTTAGAACCAATTATGATGTACTACAATTTAATATATATAGAGATGGCCTGAGCGCAGAGCGCTCCCTGCTGCAGGCGTGCAGTCAAGGACGCGTGGCCACTGGGAAAGCATCTGTGCAGTAAGGCGCACTATGATGAATGCAGAAAAGACCCTGAGGTCATTCCCCATGGCCTGTTCGCTGCGAACAGTTGGGCAAACAGTTTGCTAGTGCTACATCACTAAATATATATTTCATAACATTGGTTCTCAGTTTACCTGTGCAGAAAGTGTGTGTGTGTGTGTGTGTGTGTGTGTGTGTGTGTGTGTGTGTGTGTGTGTGTGTGTGTGTGTGTGTGTGTGTGTGTGTGTGTGTGTGTGTGTGTGTGTGTGTGTGTGTGTGTGTGTGTGTGTGTGTGTGTGTGTGTGTGTGTGTGTGTGTGTGTGTGTGTGTGTGTGTGTGTGTGTGTGTGTGTGTGTGTGTGTGTGTGTGCGTGCGCGCGTGCGTGCGTCATCCAAAGTTATGCAGAGGGGCCCAGTGATTTCTAATTACGGCCTGATGTGTCCTTCTGTGTACTCATGTGCACTTTATGTGTCTTCTATGTGTCCTCCTATGTCCTCCATGTGTCCCCATGAGTGTCTTCTTCTGTCCCCAGTGTGCCTGCTCCCCCAGCTTGCCTCGGCTCCCTCCCCATGTAGCGTTATGTAGTGGCAGCTGGCTCATCTAATGGCACCCGTAGGGGATTGCAGACCTCCTTCTCCTCTGCATGGCTTGCTCTAGTAAACGGCTTGTGCTGATCACATCATCAGTACAAGCTGTTCACTAGAACAACTAAGCAGCTTGGGGCCCCAGTGTGAGTTTTATATGGAGCCCCAAGCACACTATTGAGATGGAGCCCCAACATCTACCAAGCAAATCTGCTGTGTATTTAGAGTGAGGAAACAGTTTGTTAAAGGGACACCGAGCTCAAAAACCTTTCCATAACGCTGCCTATTATGTCTTTCAGCTCTGCAGGAAAACTTCAATAAGAACTTTTTTGGCCAGCACCTGGCTCATGACATGATCTACCAGGCCTTGACTGAACACATGGACAATAAGAATCCCAAGAAGCCTCTGGTGTTATCCTTGCACGGCTGGATTGGAACTGGCAAGACCTTTGTTAGCAAAATCATTGCAGAGAGCATTTATCACTGGGGACTAGGAAGCCGATTTGTTCATCTCTCCCCACCTCATTCAAGCATGTCTTCATTTAAGGTATCATTATGCACATATCTGGAACCACAGGGTTCCTGAGAAATACTGTAGGTAATACAGCTGTTTCTGCGCCCGTGTTAACAGAATCTGTTGAGTTTTTTGGGCTATTTACACAGTTCCCTAGCAGAGAAAAGCGATATGGGACCATACCTTAAAGAGACACTAAATCGAAAAAAAAAATTATATGATTTGTATGTGTAGTACAGCTAAGAAATAAAGCATTAGGACCAGAGACATAAGTCTAATATTTGTTTCCAGTACAGGAAGAGTTAAGAAACTCCAGTTGTTATCTATGCAAATTGCCATTAAGCTCCACCACTTTCAAAGTCACAGAAAGCTCTGTATTATGAAGGATGTATCTTAACTGTATATATATATATTTTTTTTTTTTTTTGCAGAGAACAGTTCAGGACAGGTCTAAAGGTGCGTACACACACACACACACACACACACACACACACACACACACACACACACACACACACACACTACCGCCATCAACGACGGGTCCGCCGGACCCTCCCGCTGGGCGGATGTTCAGCTGACAGTAGTGCGTGTGTACGCGCTGTCGACGGACTGATAAGGCTGTTTCTGAATGATCCGCTGACCGGATCGTTCAGAAACAGCCTTATCAGTCCGCCAACAGCGCGTACACACGTGAATACTGTCGGCTAAAGACCGCCCAGCGGGAGAGTCCAGCGGACCCGTCGTTTCCTTTTGTAGTGCGTGTGTACACACCTCAAAGTTCACTGCCTGTTCTATAAAAATCATTTAGAGTGCTGAGTAGTGTGTAAACTGCAAATTTTAGAGAATGATGCAATGTTATAAAAAAATGCTGTATAACTGAAAATACAAATATGGCCCGGTGCACACCAAAAACCGCTAGCAGATCCGCAAAATGCTAGCAGATTTTGAAACGCTTTTTCTTCTTTTTCTGTAGCGTTTCAGCTAGCGTTTTGCGGTTTTGTCTAGTGGTTTTGGTGTAGTAGATTTCCTGTATTGTTACAGTAAAGCTGTTACTGAACAGCTACTGTAACAAAAACGCCTAGCAAACCGCTCTGAAGTGCCGTTTTTCAGAGCGGTTTGCGTTTTTCCTATACTTAACATTGAGGCAGAAACGCATCCACAATCCAAAAAATGCCTCACCCAGGCATTTTTCGTTTCTGCAAAATGCCTCCCGCTCTGGTGTGCACCACCCCATTGAGATACATTGACCAAGCAGATCCGCAGCCGCAAGTGGATCTGAAAACGCCCAAAAAGCCGCTCGGTGTGCACCAGCCCTATGAGAATATTTTTTTTTGCTAATAATGTTCTAGTAATTATCCGTACTACACAACCAATTCATTATATCATCATTTTTTTTTTTCGCTTCAGTGTCTCTTTAAGGTCTAATATTAATCTTGAAAAAAAATGGGCCTCGAGAACAGCTTTAAGTTATAAACCATAATATTGTTTTTTTTTTTGTTGTTGTTTTGTTGCTTTTTGTTTTTTGTTTTTGCAGTAGACCAAAAGCAACAAGAGCCCTTTGCTGAAAGTACTGCAAAACACTATATCACTTATTATGATCTATAAAGCACTAACATATTCTGTGGCGCTATACAAAGTAAGAAACAAACATGGGGTACATAATACAGACATTGGTGTGAAACCACAAATAGACACTGGTACAAAATGCAGAATTGGTAATTACAGTGACAAATGTAACAATGAATAACATGTATAACAAATGTTTAACACATTGTAAGATACAAAAGGAGTGACAAATTCCAAGATTCAAAAGGGTGAGAGAGCCCTGCCCTTGCAAGCTTGCAATCTAATGGAATGGGGAAGATACTTCTACAATGCAATGCAATTGTAGGACATCACTTGCAAAACCTGCCCAACATGCATAACCCTTAGGCTGGTTTCACACCATAAACCAGCGTTAGCATGTGGTGTGTCGCACCCGACGCATCGCACCGTCAAAAGCAGGCTTTCAGGGGACACCGCGCAATTGCGTGGTGTTTCCGTGTCTGGCCACTGGACAAGCAGGAAGTGATGCATGCGTGAGGTATGGGCAGATCGACCAAGAGACAGATCTCTCTCTGATTGATTTCAGCATGCAATCTTTTAGGAATTGGCCTCTTGACGCTGCATCAGCTACCTCTGTCGATGTCCCCCTAAATGGGGTTAATGGCTCTCACTTGCCTGGCCACCACGAGTGTCCAGCTGCACCTTCTTCCCCATTCGTGAATGGAGGAAACAGGGGGCTGGACAATCATAGCAGCCGGACAGATAAGAGATGTTAAAGGACAGGCACAAGGGGGCTATTAACATGTGGGGCAGGGCCGGTTTAAGCAACAATGGGGCCCCAGGGCAAAATAAACCTGGGGGGCCCCCCCAACATATACCCCGGAACAAAAATCGGCATTAGGGGACCTTTTTTGCAGCTGGTATAGTCAGGGTGTGAAGTCCCAATCGGTCGGAGCTCCACATTCTGGCTATCCCAGCCTACATGGGGGACAAGGGGTTAAACATTTTCAGGAGGGGGGACCCCACATAATTAAAAAAAAAAAAAATTTCCACACTCTAAACATAAAAAAAAAAATTGGGAAAATAGGAAAACATGCCAGGGATCTTCATACAGCCATATTGCGGCTGTATAGCGATCCCTGGCCAAAGCGCTGCGGCTGCGTATAGACCACCTGGAAACCCCGTCAGGAAATTTATTGCGCTTTCGTTTGATGCATGAAAAATTACACTACCGTTAGATTTGCTACTAAAAGTGACATTTACCGCATTTAAAAGTATACTTTTTTCCTTCGAAACTTTAAACTCGATTTTCTCAAAAACTATAAGGTCTTTTTGAAAAATTGGTTTTTCCTCTTATTCCTAATGATCTTCTTAACATATCCTGCAAATTTAGGGTTTCTAGCATTTAAGGTGCATTTGCTATCAACCATTAAATTCGGCAGGTTTTTAAATGTGTATTTTTTTTTTCCTTTGAAACTTTAAAATCGATTTTCTCAAAAACTATAAGGCCGATTTGAAAAAAGTTTTTTTCCTCTTGTAGCCACTGGGGGCCCCTACAAGCTCTGGGGCCCTGGGGCAGCTGCCTCCTTTGCCTTAATGGCAACGCCGGCCCTGATGTGGGGGACAGCGGCCAGTGGTTCCCTTGGGTTCTGCCGATATCACACATTGTTACCCCTGCACACCCATTTTCCAGCTTGCTTGATTTATACATTTGACTGATTTTGGCCCTGAAATTGGTTGAATTGTCGATCAGACCTGCTTATTGTGACACCAATTATCATGCGATTTAACCTCCCTGGCGGTAAGCCCGTGCTGAGCACGGGCTATGCCGCCGGGAGGCACCGCTCAGGCCCCGCTGGGCCGATTTGCATAATTTTTTTTTTGCTACACGCAGCTAGCACTTTGCTAGCTGCGTGTAGCATCTGATCGCCGCCGCTACCCGCCGATCCGCCGCAATTCCTCTCGCCGCGGCCGCCCCCCCCCCCCAGACCCCGTGCGCTGCCTGGCCAATCAGTGCCAGGCAGCGCTATGGGGCAGATCGGAGTCCCCTCTGACGTCACGACGTC
The DNA here is from genome assembly GCF_040937935.1 of Hyperolius riggenbachi. Lineage (NCBI taxonomy): Eukaryota > Metazoa > Chordata > Amphibia > Anura > Hyperoliidae > Hyperolius > Hyperolius riggenbachi. Next base: position 245,360,734 of record NC_090653.1, on the reverse strand, counting down.
GATGACGTCGGTGACGTCATCCCGCCCGTCGCCATGGCGACGGGGGAAGCCCTCCAGGAGATCCCGTTCTTTGAACGGGATCTCCTGATCTCCGATCGCCGGAGGCGATCGGAGGGGCTGGGGGGATGCCGCTGAGCAGCGGCTATCATGTAGCGAGACTTTGTCTCGCTACATGAAAAAAAAAAAAAAAAAATTAAAAAAAAAGATTTGCTGCCCCCTGGCGGATTTTTTGCAAACCGCCAGGGGGGTTAATAAAGTTATTGAATCGGATTGTCGATGGAGACGCAAAATCGGGCTTGGGATGTGGTAGAATAGGAGATTTTTAGCATGAGGGCCCTTTTAGTCTCAATGCATTGAGTTGCGTTGTGTTCTATTTAGGCAAATTGGACGCAACGCAATGCAGTTCAACGAATTAAGTCTAAAAGGGCCCTCAATGTGATGCTGACAGATCTTCAGACACTTCATGGGGCAACAATCAAGTCATCATATACCAGAGTCTCATATACCAGAGTCTAAAAGGATAACAAAAGATTTAGGTGTTGTCGGGGGGGGGGGGGGGGAGGAGCCTCTTAGTCTAATAGCAATAAGTGTATGACGGCTGGGGTGGGAGGGATGAAGGGGCGCACTTTGGTGTCTCAGCCTTGTGTCCCGGAGGACCTTGTCCTGGCTCTGTGCTCTAGTGCTACTATTAAAGTCCTAAGAGAGGGTATATAAAGTAATAAAGTACATATCACTGTGGTGGGAACATTACATTTTTTTTGAAGGGTGGGGGAGGGGGGGGGGGAGTTCTGTGAACTTTCTGAAGATTTCTGTGATAGTTTGTTGCTATCTGAATTGAAACCACATATAATTTAGTGAGTTCCTTAATGCTTCTTTCAGAGACTGCGGGAAAGTGCTAAGCATTGTGCAGCCTCTCTATTTATATTTGACTTAATGGCCAGCTTTGAAAATGTGAATAATATTCAATTTCTCCTGGAGGACCCAATTTTCCACCAGTCCATCTTCATTCTTCACAGGTAATTCAAACCAATCAAGAAGTTGTGTTTCTATCTGAGATGATTGCTAATTAAACAGCCCTAATGAGATGTACCATGCTATATTGTGCCTGTGCTGCTAATTGCCAGTACAATCCTCACAAAAGCCTCTGCACCATCTAACACTTCTCAAACTCTTATGTGTATCTTAATAAAATAGTATAAAAAACATGAAGAAATCATGTGGCGGGTCTGCATCGCATGACGCACTGCCTTTCCAATCGACAGATTCTTCAACCAGGGCCGGATTTTCCAGAAGGCACTGTAGGCACGAGTCTACAGGCACCTTATGTGGGAGAGGCAGCCCCCTGCAGATGTCCTCATGTGCCTCTGCTCCTTCCTCTGATGCAGTCAGAAGCATATGGTTCTGCAGGCAGTGTGAGTCAGCCTCCATCCTGCTAAAGCGGCTCTTCTCTGCACTACACCGGCAGCTCGAGCTTGAGCCTGCATGACAGTGTTCTCTGCCTCTAATACATCCCCTCCCCACCAACATAAAAATAGAATTTGCAGCCAATGCCCTGCACAGGCACTGTGGGACGAGCATGAAGCAGCTTAGGGAGAGCGAGGACCAAGAGTGAGGACAGAGCAATTGGGAAAGGCAGAGAAGCAGGGACAGTTATGCCATGCTGGCCTCCTCCGTTGTGTCCCCACCCAGTGACTAGTGATGGCCATTAGTGTTGGGCGAACACCTGGATGTTCGGGTTCGGGCCGAACAGGCCGAACATGGGCCAGATGTTCGGCATGTTCGGCCCGAACGCCGAACTCAATGGGAGTCAATGGGACCCCCGAACATGCCCATTTTGGGGGCCCCATGGGGTCGCAGGCATAAGGGGGGAGCATGCCCCGGTCGCGGGGGGGGGTCGGAAATTCCCCCCACCCCCTCCGCTAGCGCTCCCCCCTCTGCCCGCTTCCCCATACAAAAAGTTTGAAACAAGTTCAATAGTACCTGGGCTGGTGGCACTGGCTGGCAGTGGAGTGAGGAGGAGGAGGAGTCCGAGTAGCAGAGTGACGTTGAGGCCGGGCAGCGAGCTGTTCAGCGCTAGTACCCTTGTGGTACTTCCGCCCTTTCTCTGACCTCACGTCCTCTGCGTGATGACGCATACGAGGGTACGCGTGATGCGTACCCTCGTATGCAGAGGACGTGAGGTCAGAGAAAGGGCGGAAGTACCACAAGGGTACTAGCGCTGAACCGCCCGCTGCCCGGCCTCAACGTCACTCTGCTACTCGGACTCCTCCTCCTCCTCACTCCACTGCCAGCCAGTGCCACCAGCCCAGGTACTATTGAACTTGTTTCAAACTTTTTGTATGGGGAAGCGGGCAGAGGGGGGAGCGCTAGCGGAGGGGGTGGGGGGAATTTCCGACCCCCCCGCGATCGGGGCATGCTCCCCCCTTATGCCTGCGACCCCATGGGGGGCAGTATTCGGCCGAACAGGGCCCTGTTCGGCCGAACAGGGGCCCTGTTCGGCCATGCATTCAGTAGTTCGGCGAACCCCGAACAGTTTGGCCGAACACCACCAGGTGTTCGGCCGAACTCGAACATCACCCGAACAGGGTGATGTTCTGCAGAACCCGAACAGTGGCGAACACTGTTCGCCCAACACTAATGGCCATGACAAGGAGAACTCATGGAGAAGCATGTGATCAGTTGGGTCAGGTGATAAATATGTAAGTCTCTGATTTGCTAGACATGATCATGTGCTAAAGCAGGATGTGATCACAGCAAATCAGAGCTTTGCAAATCTATCATCTGATCAACCAATTCACATGCTTCTCCATTAGTTCTAACAGATATGACCATCACTACCAGTGACCTCTCCACAACTCAGGGAGCACCTGGTGATCTCTCCCTACTCCAAGCAGCACCAGTGACTTTTCCCTATCCCTGGCCGGATCTGTTGGCCTCCCCCAGCAGCACACAGTGATCACTCTCTACTCCCAGCAGCACCCAGTGACCCCTCTCTACCCATACAGGATGACCTCTTGCCCCTTCAACAGCAGTTTCAGTGATCTCTCCCTCTTCTCATCCCCATTAGCAACCCATGGGGACTTCTCCCAGTCCCATCCCCCAGCAGCACCCATAGTGACCTGTTCTCACCCCTTCATGCCATCTCTTCAACCCTGTCCCCTGCTCTACTAACCAACCCATTGCTTATCTCCAGAATGGGATAAGCACCTCTAAACATTTGTGTTTAAGTGAAAAAAAGTAAGCATTTAAAATCTGACCTGGTATCGTGTTTCAGATAAGCAACTGGCAGGGAAATAAAGGGAAGAGGAGAAATATATTATAGATAAACAGAACCCCCAGCATGCAACTGTTTGGCACTGACTACTAAAGGGCCAGTGCTCCTTAAAGAGACTCTGAAGTCTCATTAAAATCAAGGTTTTATATTAAAAATGTCGTTAACATTAATGCCCTAACTAAAACGCTGCATCCCCGTGGCTGAAATCTAACTAAATCCCCCCAAACTCCCTGGGGCACGCTGCGGGGAGCGCCTCCGTGAGAGGCAGAACTTTCAGCTGCAGCTCTGCCTCTACACGCATCAGCGCGTATCTCCGCCTCCCCTGCCCCTCTCATTCCTCCTTCACTGAGAGGGGCGGGAGAGAGGCGGAGATACTCGCTGATAGACTGAAGCTGCAGCTGAAAGCTCTGCCTCTCACGGAAGCGCACAGGGCAGCAAAATCCACGACCAAGAAAGTTGTGGATTTTGCGAGGGGAGTTTGGGGGGATTTAGTTAGATTTCAGCCGTGGGGATGCGGCGTTTTAGTTAGGGCCATTATGTTGAAGACATTTTTAATATAAAAACTTGATTTTAATGAGACTTCAGAGTCTCTTTAAGTATGTGATAACTCCAAACGATAACAGCAGAAAAAGTTTTGAAAGTTTTGAATTCAGGATTAGCATCTTTATCACTTTATACACTCAGACCAGTTGCTGTTGAAATTTGATTTTTATGGTGACAATACCGCTTTAACAAAAAAAAACACGATGCATCATGCTGCATGCATCATTTCATGTCAAACAGGGTTTAAAGGCAATTTAAAGGGAATTCGTGATTATGAGTCTTGATTCGTGATTACATGCGGTTATCCGACTCGTAACCGCAATCAAGTCATATATCCGTTTTTATCCGTGAACACGTCCAATTCGTGAGTGGGCAGAGTCGTGATCATGATCACTGGAATCCGTGATCGGGGGTATCTGAGCACCTTTGCTGTACACAGCCTTGTTTTTATTGGCAAAGACTGCACTGTATACATGAAGATATACTGTAGATTAAAAACACTATAGTCCTCAAATTAAATTTCCACTTTTACTACAGTAGAATGCCTTCATAGTAAACTCCAAGTGTCATGCTCACCAGCAGGCATTCCGTCTGGCGAGACTTTGCTTCGTGCAGATGAACTCCCAAAGACGCAGACACCCAGGATATGATGCAAAGTGATGTTTTATTTACAGTGAAGGTATGTACATCAACAGTATTCAAAGTAGATTCCAGACCGTGCAGGAACAAGCATGCAACATTATGTTCATGAAGCAGCTTTGCAGGAGTATTTACCCAGACAGGATTAGTAAGCTCAAGTCCACCAACAGGTATGTAAATATTCATCCGGAATTCAGCATACAGGACAAGAGCAAACACACAGGTTATCACTCCAAGAAGTCAGGCAGGACTGGAACAAACAGACGGATTCTAAATCCTAGGACTCAGGCAAGACAGGAACAGGACTGGAGCAACCAGACAGATATACATCCTAGGACTCAGGCAAGACAGGAACAAGCACTGAGGCTGCACAAGCAGAGAGGACAAACAATGCGACAGCAAAGGCTGCTGGGAAGTCTGGATCTAAGTACTCTGCTAATGAGGCACTCACCTTGCAGGTGTTCAGACACTCCCATGTAATCTCACTGCAGCAGGACTGAGCCAAATGCAAAGCCAGCCCATAACTGCAGTGAGAAACAGAACTGGGAATCCTTGCACACACACATGCAATTCCATTGCAGCAATGTGCAGACAAAAGCAAATGCAGAGTCAGCCCATCACTGCAATGACAGGCAGAACTGGGGATCCTAACACCAAGGAAGATGATACAAAGAAGGAAGGAGAAAAGGAAACTGGAGGAGGATACAAAGAAAGAAGGCGGGAAGGAGACTGGAGGAGGATACAAAGAAGGAAGGAGGGAAGGAGACTGGAGGAGGATACAAAGAAGGAAGGAGGGAAAGAGACTGGAGGAGGATACAAAGAAGGAAGGAGGGAAGGAGACTGGAGGAGGATACAAAGAAGGAAGGAGGGAAGGAGACTGGAGGAGGATACAAAGAACGAAGGAGGGAAGGATAGCAGCTTCTCATTCTCAGAGCCATTAAAGGGAACCTTAACTCTAAAAAAAATGAGTTTCACTTACCTGGGGCATCTACCAGCCCCCTGCAGCCAACCTGTGCCTCGTAGTCACTTACGGCTCCTCCAGTCCCCCGCTCCCAGCTAGTTTTGTTTTTGCCATCTCAGAGTTGGTGGGCTGCCACGCGTACCTTTGCATGCGTTCCCGCTGGTGCAGGAAGCTATCGCGGACATTAACACATACTTTTGTACGCGTTGCACCTGGTTTTATACACGTAATGTCCACAAAAGCTTCCTGCACCAGCGATGCAAAAGTATGCGTGGCGGCCCCACAAAACTAGCTGGCAGCAAGGGACTGGACCAGAGGAGCCGTGAGTGACTACGAGGGCACAGAGTTAAGGTTCCTTTAAGGAGATAATAAAATCCAACTTCTAGAGAAAGCACAAACATGTAAAAATGTTATTACAAAAGTAAAAAAGGTCCAAATTGACTGTGAGCTATGTGACACCTGAAAGGGTGCAAAGACTGTATGGTGAACATTAAGGGCCAGCAGCCTAATGGGTGAAGAAAAAAGTAAATAGATTAGGGGTCAAGATATCAAGTAAGATCCAGGTGATCATTTAACCCAAGAGGTTCTATGGCATTAGTACTCAGAATTCACACCACTTCTAGCCTTATTAAAAGTCCTCTTCTAGGAAATTCGCTTGATTCCAAACCTGAGAAGCAAAGTTTGTCCAAGTTGCTAGAATGTGCAACACGCATATGCTCAATCAATCTTGGGCAACCCTTGCCCGAGGGAGGTGAGCGTGCATGCTCCATATGGGGGAGGGAGGGGGAAAGCCCTAGACACCAGGGAACTGCAAAGTCACTAGACACCAGGGAATTATTTAGGGGTAGGAGGGGGCCTTTATACATCAGGGAACTTAACAAGGGAGGGGGGTAGCCACTAGACATTAAGGTTGGCCCTGCAATTTGGTTCCAGTGTTCAATTTCGGCCCACTTATTTGAGTTTGGCAGCCCTGTCCTAGGTGATATTTTCACCACTTAAAATAAAATGGGCTTGATTCACAAAAGGGTGCTAACTTAGTTAGCTTGCCTAAAAGCCCCTTACCACGCTTAAAGCCCTTTAGGGTGCGCAAAGTTTTGCGCGCTAAGTTGGCGTTCTCAAAGTGTAGAACTGCTCTAGCAAGCAAAACATCGCACCGGGTGCGATGAAAACGTTGCACCGGGTGCGCCTAAAACGTTGCACCGGGTGCGCCCCAAAATGTCGCACGGTGTGACGTTTCAGGCGCTCCCGGTGCAACGTTTTAGGCACACCCGGTGCAACGGTTTCATTGCACCCGGTGCGAAGTTTCGCGCGCTAGGGCATCGCTAAACTTTGCACGCGATCAATAAAAGCTTTAAGGCGTGCTAACTGAGTTAGCACCCTTTTGTGAATTGAGCCTAATGTCCTTTAAACCACCAGCAAGCAAGAAAATACTCTATTACTCTAAATACTGTAATACTTTAATAATATGGGCCACTAGCCCTTATGCAATTCATCTTCTCTACTGAGTTATCACCTAGGAAATAATTAGCTATATCGACTCTCTGCTCGGAGATAGGTGGAAATAGCAGATCGCTGTCGGGCTGCTCTACTGCGCAAACGCAAGTCTCCTGCGCCTGCATAGTAGAGCGGACCCGACAGAGATCAGCTATTTCTGCCTATCTCCGTGCTGAGAGCCGCAACAGCGCCCCCGCTGGAGCCAGGGAAGGTAAATAAATGTAGCTTGTCGAGCCTGGATTGCCGGAGACTTCGGGGGAGCCAGCGCTGGATTGCCTGCAGCTACAGTGGTGGGGGAAGCCTCATTGGCACCCTGAGGCTACCCCCTATTGAGGTGAGTACACCCCAGGAAAACTTTTTTTGTTACAGGTTCTCTTTAATATAACTTTTCAGCATTCTACAACTGAAAAACTACCCAAATGTTGGTGAGAAGGTACTATTAAAATTATTTTGAGTATTTTCTTGCTTGCTGGTGGTTTAAAGGGCATTTTATGACAAGGACCCATATGCAATTAAGCTTTTCTCCTGAGTTTACTCCTAAGTGATATTTTTACACGTTTTCAAACAAAAATAAAAAATCCACTAACCTTGGGCTTCCTCCAGCCCCTTGCAGCCGTCCTGTGCCCTTGCCGCAGTTCATGCAGGCACAGTAAGCATCTTTCCCCGGAGGGGACCCCGGGCCACCGGCGGGTAGCAGAGCTGCGGCGAGGGCACTGGACAGCTGGCAGGGGCTGGAGGAAGCCCCAGGTAAGTGGATTTTTTATTTTTATGGTGGTCGGATGTGTCCTTTAAACCACCTGCAAAAAAATAATTATATATAGAATAGTTTTGATTAGTACTTTTTCAACTACTTTTTGGAACTTTTTCAATTGCAAAATGTTTAAAAGTTATTTGAAAGAGAAGATGAAAAATTATCTCCTAGGAGAAAACGCAGGTGAAAAAGTGAATTGCATATGGGCCTTTTTCTCCTAAGTTTTCACCTAAGAAATAATTTTTCCTCTTTCATTTAAAATATCTTTTCAGCATTCTGCAATTGTAAAGGTACCAGTAGATAACAAAATACTGTCAAAATAATTTTCTTGCTTGTCGGTGGCTTAAAAGTCATTTTACTGATTAGGTGTGAAAATATTACTTAGGAGAAAGCGTATGATTAAAAGTGAATTGAATAAGGGCTACAATGTTGTAATGGGCCCATTTCATAGCTGGTACCAATTTCATCCGGCTACAGGCTTTCCAGTGTCCACAACATTGGTTACCCACCAGTACGATACCAGCCAAGTGTGACACAGTTTACAGCTTGTTGTAGCGTTCTTTCCAAACACTTGGCATCATAACCTTTCAGCAACGAGCGTGTTTAAGGTCTTCTGCCAGACAAAGGAAATCTTACATACAGATAAAGGTTTATATTTTGTGTAATTGCGGAAAGAGTCCATAGGGCAGTGACTGTGTTACACGAGAGGAGTGAAAACTAATTTATGAAGCATTGTTTTGGATGCCATTGTCTGAAAATTGGATGCCATGTTTAAAACTCTGCCCTCCAAGATTGCAATCTCCAAATCGAGAAAGTAAACATTATTCTGAGATATTCTCTAACCATTCAACAGTTTACAATTGATGTAGTTTTGAAAAAGAGGCAGTGAAGGAATACCCCATGACCAAAAGGCCAGGATGTTGTCAGCGTATCTGGACCACATCCTAAGGCCTCTCCTAAAAGGATTGTCCAAGGAATGTATACATTTCTCTTCCATGCTCCAAAGAAAATATTAGTATAAGTACATGTGAGAGGAGTGCTCATCATGGTGCCGGAGGCCTGCCAGTACCAAGTGTCATTGAATAGGAAGGAGATGTGACTGAGGACAAAGTAGAGACATTCACAAATATAATCAATGAAAAAGGGCGGGGGCTTGTCTCCCCAGTCAAGATATGTCCTCACTGACACAACTCCTGCCTTATGGGGTATGCTGCCCACATATGGTTATATCAGTGTTAGGGGTGGTCAATGAGATGCAAATAATTTCGCGTTGATGCAGGGCTATGCAAATTTATGCAGCTTGGATATGGACCAATCAAATTATACCAGCAGGATTTGATTGATTCATGTTCAAGCTGCACACATTTGCATATAAAATATGCATAATGCTGCATCAACTACAAATTATTTGCATCTCATTGACCATCACTAATCAATAGATACATTTGTTTCTGTTTTGTATGGGTTTATTAATTTCACTTATGTATTTCCATTCTTGCTATATATGCTCCTCACACTTTGTTAACCCTGTCTTTGTCAATGTGCTGGGCCATAGATTAGTCTTGTGTTATTTAGAATAACCCCGCCCCTATGCACAGTCCCACCCCAGCTCTATGCAGCAATAGAGTATGACTGTGCCCCGCCTATTGACATCACACCCATGACTCTAGACAGGAAGCTGGTGAATGAGGAACATTTGTGTTGCTTGTTTACAAGTGCGTCTTGGCATTTTGTTTTAGATCATTGTGTACCCCCGGAACCAATCACCAAATCTTCACTACCCAGAGCCAGAGTCGGTACATGGTCCTCCAGCACCCAAGGCTAAGACACCAAAGAGCGCCCCTCCATCCCTCCCACCCCAGCTGTCACACACTAATTGCTATTAGACTAAAAGGTACCCCAGGGCCCCCAACACCGTAATCTCTAGTTATCTGGCTTGCAGTCACTGCCATGTATCCCCTTTTCTTATTTCTCTCTGCTTCAAACACAATAGGGGAATGATACCTGAGTGAGTTGTGTGCCCCCTCCTACACTGCGCCCTGAGGCTGGAGCCTCTCTTGCCTCTGCCTCGGCCCGGCCCGGCCCAGAGACATGCACAAAATTGGTTAAGGCTCCTTTCACACTAGCATGTTTACATTACGTTGTGTTACCCTTTTTTACAGCAGGATAACGCTAAAGCAATGAAAGTCTATGGGACATTTCATACCTGATGCGGTGAGATATCCGATTTGATGCAAAAGCATCAGCGCGTTATGGGTCAACATCCGCGGTAATGTGCAGTGACTGGAAGTCATGTAAGTCAATGGCACCGCAGATAATGTTTCGCGTTACGATGCACATGAGTGGTAGCAAGTTTTGTCTATACTCTTGCTTGCAATGCGTATTTCTGCCATAGGAAATTAGGTCTAGAGAGCCTCACTTAAAGGGACTCCGAGCTCTGAAAAAAAAGGAAAGTTGTACTCACCAGGGGCTTTTTCCAGCCCAGTGCTGGTCGGGAGGTCCCACGCCGGCGTCCTGGCTCCTCTCCTTCTCCCCGCTCCGGAATGGCTGGCAGGCCGCAGCCCGGGCGACACTCTTCCGAGTGTCGGGCTGCTTCTTCCGCATATAACGCGGATTACGTCACACGCCGGCCGCCTCGCGTCATCACGGCGGCCGGCGTGAAAGTACTGCGCATGCGCGCTTTGTTCGCGCATGCGCAGTACTTTCACGCCGGCCGCCGTGATGACGCGAGGCGGCCGGCGTGTGACGTAATCCGCGTCATATGCGGAAGAAGCAGCCCGACACTCGGGAGAGTGTCGCCCGGGCTGCGGCCTGCCAGCCATTCCGGAGCGGGGAGAAGGAGAGGAGCCAGGACGCCGGCGTGGGACCTCCCGACCAGCACTGGGCTGGAAAAAGCCCCTGGTGAGTACAACTTTCCTTTTTTTTCAGAGCTCGGAGTCCCTTTAAGATTTGAATCGCTGCCAGGGATTACATGAAGGCTCATTATTGCATATTGGCGCAGATAAATACAAAGCCTATTTTTAGTGTTGCGGTGCGATACGATCATCCAATCGCACCACAATGAAAAGGCTGTTTGCTGGTGTGACACAAACCAGCCTAAGTATTGCACTTCTTCATGTATATGATGAATGATACTTTCGACAGTGCTATGGAAGATGTTGGCACCATATAAATAAAAATAATAATAATGCCTTCAAATTGTATACTTGCAAAGCACTTTGAAATAAACTGTTTAACAACAGTGCCAGACTTTATTTCTTCTTTCCATTACATTTGATTTGCTGATTGCTGTGTCCAGGTCTGGATTTACATCACAGGAGCCTCTAAGGACAAATATTCTGGCACCCTAGGCTTCGCACTCCGTGAACCCACAAACCTCCTCCAAAACGGTCAGTATGCTGGTTGGCCCAGCTGTCACCTCTGCCCAACGTAGCCACAGATGCCCCTTAAAGGATACCAGAAGTGAAAGGGCTCTGGTAAAATAAAACCTGCACTGGGTAGGGAAAGAAAATTAGATATTTACTGCTTCTGTCACTACTGGCCGTCAGATGCAAATCACTTAGCGTCTGATGCTTGCTTTTCAGTGGAGCGCAGACACTAGGACGGAGGAGGTGGGAGGGTGTGCGTACTTCTGCCCATCATTATGCGCTGGGCAGAAGCAAAGATAATCTGGGTCAGAGGTCAGGAGAGTCACCTGGGCACCGGCATTTATTGGAGAAGACCGGCAGCTGACGGTGAGGAGCGACAGAAGCGGTAAGTATCTAATTTTCTTTCCCTACCCCCAGTGCAGGTTTATATTACCAGAGCCTTTTGGCTTCTGGTATCCTTATTGAGAGTACTTCTGACAAACTAATACTCACCAGAAAGTTACCGGCCAGTCCGTTCAGCAACACGAGCGGGATTACCAGCAGGACGCCGTGGCGAGATTACCCGAGCAGTGCTCGGGTGGACAGCTGATTTATTCACAGGCTTCTTACTTCTACGGAGCTGTAAGTGTGCAATACATATTTTGCGTGTGGAGCCAGCTTTTAGCAATATTATGCGATGGTGTTTAGTGTTTAAATGTTTGATTCACGTAAGAAAAAAGCCTGATGTTTGACTACTGAGAAGTGTCTTGGTTGGAAGAATAGTTGGAATACAATTGATTTAATGCTAGATCCACCTGGTCTTTGAGGTGGCAACTTTCCGGTGAGCCCCTTCACTATCCTGTTGGGGATATAAGGACCTTGACACCTGGGCCTACTTCTATAACCATCTTAAAGTGTATTCCTATCGTGTACAGATTTACCCTATGTTAGTGTGTTTTATATTTCTTTTCGGTACTATGTGCAACTAGCGGTGAGCGCAGTTGAAAAATACACTGAACTTTACTGGATGTTTCTGGGGGAAGCAGGAGATTTGGGCGCATGAGACAAGTGGACAAAAAGGGCGCCCCATTCACTCCCATTATAAATATCGTTTAAAGGGCGAAGAACAGAGAAAAAAGGGCGCCAGAGATTATTAACGTTTTACAAACGGCGCCCGGAGATTTTTAATGTTTTATAACTGTGCTTGTGATGATTTAACTTTACAAAATGAGCCCGTGACGAATAACGTTTATAAAAATACTAAACATATTTATCCTATTTAATTAAAACATTATTTAACATTTTAACCCTTACTGTTTGTAAAACATTATTATTCACAAAATAAAGCGATCAGTACCTAACGTAAATTGCAATATATTTTTTACAATCACTATTTGTAAAACATTTCTAAAACATTATTATCCACCCAAAAAAATGATTTAAATTTTTTTATTTAAATGTTTTATTTATTAATGTTTGTAAAACATTTATTATCCATAGGGGGTCTTAGGTTTAGCCACCACAAGGGGGGTCTTAGGTTTAGGCACCACCAGGGGGGTCTTAGGTTTAGGCACCACCAGGAGGGTCTTAGATTTAGGCACCACCAGGGGGGTCTTAGGTTTAGGCACCACCAGGGGGTCTAGGGGTTAGGGATAGGTACATGGAGGGCTTTGGGTGGTTAGTTTTAGGCACCACCAGGGGGGTCTTAGGTTTAGCCACCACCAGGGGGGTCTTAGGTTTAGGCACCACCAGGGGGGTCTTAGGTTTAAGCACCACCAGGGGGGTCTTAGGTTTAAGCACCACCAGGGGGGTCTTAGGTTTAAGCACCACCAGGGGGGTCTTAGGTTTAGGCACCACCAGGAGGGTCTTAGGTTTAGGCACCACAAGGGGTGTTGTAAGGCTCGGTGGTGTATTCTTCACAGTCAGCATGCAACGCATGAGCTGACGTGGAGGAGGTACACACACTAGCACAAGGAAACAGGCTATCCCTAGTATAGTGGAGGGGAGGACTGACTCCAATAGGAGATTGTGGCGCACAGAGCCGGTGCAGATCCGACAGCTACAAACAATGCCCTCGCCACAACGTCTCAGCGCAAAGTAGCGCTGAGCGCATAAACCAGAACTGAGGAGATCAGGACAGGTAAACAGAATGAACGCTTGCTTAACTAGCCACTACTTAGTGACAGCAAGCGTCCACAATAACACAGACTGGAATGAGGCAGCCAATGCGTTGCGGCGATGGCGTGCCTCACAAAGACAGGACAGGATAGTCAGGAAACAGCAGGATCAAGATAGATGAACGTAACACAGGCAAATATACAATTAGTATGTATTCCTAGCGTATTACAATTACAGCTATCAATGAAACTATTTGTAACGTCTGACTAACATATGTATATATCGGCAATGAACCGATATATGACATAAGCAGGAACGCTGACTAGGACTGGAGTAATACAGGGAACAGGACTCAGAAGGATTCGCTATCTCTTCGCAGAGATGAACGCAATCCACAAACGGTAACAGAACAGGATTCAGAAGGATTCGTTATCTCTTCGCAGAGATGAACGCAATCCACAAACAGTAACAGAACAGGATACAGAAGGATTCGTTATCTCTTCGCAGAGATGAACGCAATCCACAAACGGTAACAGGACAGGATTCAGAAGGATTCGTTATCTCCTCGCAGAGATGAACGCAATCCACGAACAGGACCAGGAGCAGGGTACTAGCTCAGCACGGGTGCTCACGATACGCGCAAACTACCAAAACGTGCTGGAAAGCTGACTAACTGCACACAGGATATAAACAGTTAGTGTACGTATACATCAGCGACACTGATGTATCAACGTAACACGAATACAAGGAAAATAATAAACGTGCTGGTATGCATATATATGGGCAATGAACCAATATATGATGCAAAACCAGCAAAGTATCTTTTAGAACAAGAAACACGAACGGGGCTGAAGCGACAGCAAGACAGGCTCAAACTGAAGCTATGAAAACCCAAGGAAACCCTGCAGGAAGCAGATCTTTATACTGAGGTCATCTAATGGGAGCAGACATGCAGATTCCCACACAGGTGAATGATAATCAGTCACAAGCTGACAGCAGGGAAAGACAGACAAAGCTATGCAGCTTGCATGGAAAGACATCAGAACTGCCTGAGCTGCAGCACTACTACTTCCAGCAACACCTGCTGCAGCAGCGATCATTACAGGTGTCTTAGGTTTAGGCACCACCAGGGGGTCTAGGGGTTAGGGATAGGTACAGGGAGGGTTCTGTGTGAGAGTAGGGTTAGGTATAGTTTTAGTACAATTTTAATAATACTAATCAACAGTTATTATGAATGTACTTATATTAATATCATTGTTATAAACAATGTTTTCACATTTTATTATAATAATAAACGATAAATCAAGATTATTCATAACAATATATAATTATAATGTTTAAACAAATATTACTGTTTTTTTAACAAACGTAATTATAAGTTTCAGTTTACAAACAGGAAAGATTAACGTTTTAAGAATTGCTGATTTCATACACATTATTTAATGATTTATAAATTGTTAAAACACTATTTGTAAACGAAATTCTACACAATATTTTTATAAACGATAATACTGCTTATCGTTTACACCACGCGCCCTTTTTTCCAGACGCCCTTTTTTGATGTACGCGTTTCTGGGACCTTTCTGAGACTGCAAACCAATTTATCTTACTTCACTTTATTTCTTTTCATTCTATTTTAGGTGGACTTTTTATGATTCGGCGCGGTTCCACGTGTATATTAGATGTTATTCCTTGTAATGTATAGAACTGAAGGAAAGGCATAGAATTTGTAAACAAAAGTGGTATTTCTGTTTAAATTTGGAAGTATGTGCCAAGAAACATTGGAAAGGCGCAAAAGAAAAATAATCAAATTTATCTTCTTCAGCTATGAAGGGAGTGTTGCAATCAATAAAGTTGCTTTAGACTTTTGGATGGCTGGGAAGAGGAGAGAGGATATCTGTCTGGAAGACCTGGCATCTGTTCTCCATGCTGAATTGTCCAACCAAAGCAGTAAGTGTTTTCTTATGGCATTATTACAAGGAAATAAAAGCTCTGAGTGAAGATCAATATTACCAAAAAGTCTGAGGCCCAATATACTAGAACAGGGATGCCCAACTCCAGTCCTTGAGGGCCGAGGTCCTCACACTTTTTTGACAAAGCTCAAATTAATTAATGGAACTGAATCGGGAAAGGTGGTTCATCAAGCAGAACACATTTCTCCATCTCTCTGTCCATCCTAAACACTGGCATGGATATGGCTATCCCTGTACCAGGAGAACAAGCAGAGCCGGGACAAGGTCCTCCAGCCCCCAAGGCTGAGACACCAAAGTGCGCCCCTCCATCCCTCCCACCCCAGCCGTCACACACTGATTGCTATTAGACTAAGAGGCTCCTCCCTCCCCCCCCCCCCCCCCCCGACAACACCTAAATCTTTTGTTACCTGGCTTGCAGTCACTGCCATGTATCCCCTTTTCGTATTTCTCTCTGATTAAAACACAATAGGGGAATGATAGCTGAGTGACTTGTGCGCCCCCTCATACACTTCGCCTCTGCCTCAGCCCGGCCCTGAGAACAGGGCAAATAATCAGGACACAATAAATATAATCTCTCATATATATATATATATATATATATATATATATATATATATATATATATATATTCTTTAACAATATATATTCAT
Organism: Hyperolius riggenbachi; assembly: GCF_040937935.1. Classification (NCBI taxonomy): domain Eukaryota; kingdom Metazoa; phylum Chordata; class Amphibia; order Anura; family Hyperoliidae; genus Hyperolius; species Hyperolius riggenbachi. The sequence goes on along the minus strand of NC_090653.1, from coordinate 245,344,984 downwards.
ATACGTAAAACATATTAAAAAAAAGATTTTTCTTGAGATTCACAAGGGGGCACGCAGCGGCATAACTAGAGGGCAGCAGCCCCTGCGATTGGAGGGCCCCGAGCTGTGGGGGTTACCAATTACTAACCTTTTTTTCCTCTGATACAGGGGACTATATTTCAGATCAGGTGTTTTTGTGGCTACACTTGTTATGTTATGGGGGGGGGGGGGGGGGGGGCACCGTCAACGTTTCACTGGGGGGCCCCCATGAATTGTAGTTATGCCACTGGAGGCAGCAGTGCACATGAATCATCAAGAGCAGAAATATTGGTATGTCCATACCACAATATATCCACAGACACTACCTAATCCTGATAAATCTGTCATGCACAAGCTAATGTTTGGAATGATCACTGCATCAAAATAGATCCAAGGCAAAATAGTTATGCATGTTTAGATAAGGTGCGTACACATGCACTACAAAAGGAAATGACGGGTCCGCGGACCCTCCCGCTGGGCGGTCTTTAGCCGACAGTATGCGCGTGTGTACGCGCTGTGGGCGGATTGATAAGACTGTTTCTGAATGATACGCTGAGCGGATCGTTCAGAAACAGCCTTATCAGTCCGCTGACATCACGTACACACGCACTACTGTCGGCTAAAGACCGCCCAGCGGAAGGGTCCACGGACCCGTCGTTTCCTTTTGTAGTGCGTGTGTACGCACCTTTAGTCCACAGAGAACATTTACCTGTGCGACAGGCCAATCACAGCTGCCCTCAGTGTGCTATCAACATGTTTGCTATCCTAACTAGCAGTATAAAAACTTTGGGATTTTGTTGATGAACAGCCAATCTTTATTTGAATTTCTTTCTCATATTATATTTATATGGTCTACAATTTAATCTGTTATAACAATACTGATTTCAGTACACATCTTGCTTTTCCTTGGGTGTCCTCAAACTTACAGTGCATTTGGAAAGTGTTCACAGCGAATAACTTTTTCAACATTTTGTTATGTTACAGCATTATTCCAAAATGGATTAAATTCATTTTTACCTTAAATTTCTACACACAACAACCTATAATGACAACATGAAAAAAGTTTACTTGAGATTTTTGCTAATTTATTAAAAATAAAAGAAATGAAAAAGCACATGTACCTAAGTATTCACAGCCTTTGCCATGAAGCTCAAAATTGAGCTCAGGTGCACTCGGTTTCCTCTGATCATCTTAGAGATTTTTCTGCAGGTTAATTTAGGGCCAGATTTATCAATAATGTCTGAGACAAAATATTAGTAGGTTTTTAGAAATCCATGCAGAACTGTCTCAGACATCCTAAGAAATCACTAGACAGTGCATATTCCTTCTTAAACTGTAAGGACTAGAAGGAGCTAGGAAGGTGTCTCACGCAGTGAAGTGTGTGAGGGGAATTGCTGTTGCTGAGGTAACCAACACACCTGCAGTCAGCAAGCTCTGAGTGAGGGGGGAGGAGCCCTTCACAAATCACATCTAGTCTGCACTGTCTTTAGAACTGCTAATGAGCACTTCTTATCTGCAGCAGTTAAGGAATGGATTTGCACTTTTCTTAACTGTAGTGTAGCTCTAGAAATCCAGCCTAAACTGCCACTATTACATAGGCTTTGGGAAGGTTCTTACTATCATGCAGAACTGTTCTTCTGCTGGTTAAAACAGTTTTAGAAGAAAAAACTGTCGGTAATGCTTTGATAAATCTGGCCCTTAGACTCTACCTGTGATAAATTCAGTTGATTGGACATGATTTGGAAAGGCACACACCTGTCCTGGGGCGTAGGAATAGACCCTGCAGCCCCTGCAGTTGCAGGGGGGCCCCTAGCAAGTCAGGGGCCCGGAGGAGGAAAGGCTGTCACCACCGGCGTACCTACCGGGGATGCGACTCTCTCAGCCGCAGGGGGGCCCGGCCGCCCGGGGCTGCTCTGGGGCCCGCTCACTGTCCGTGGGGGGAGCGCTGCTCTGGACCCCCCAGCAAGGTGCTCAACTGGCCGCAGCGTCTAATAGACGCTGCGCCAGTTCATTCCCCGGCCCGCAGCCCCGCTCCACCAGCAGCCTGCATAGTCTCCGGCAGGCAGAGCAGGGCTACGGCAAGATGGCCGCCGAAGAAGCCCTACACTGGAGACTTTGTGTCTCTAGTACAGGGCTTCGGCAGCCATCTTGCCGTAGCCCTGCACTCTTCCTGTCAGCGCGGGAGATGTGCTGCAGGAGGACTCGGGGAGCTGCGAGCCAGATGCCGGGAGAGGAGAAGACTTCTGTCAGGTAAGTGAATTGTTTTTTTTTCACAGGTGCATTTTTTTTCTAGTGTCTGCTGCCCACATTACGATTTTCAGGTGTCTGCTGCCCACATTGCGATTTTCTGGTGTCTGCTGCCCACATTACGATTTTCTGGTGACTGCTGCCCACATTGCGATTTTCTGGTGTCTGCTGCCTACATTGTGATTTTCAGGTGTCTGCTGCCCACATTGCGATTTTCAGGTGCCTGCTGCCCACATTACGATTTTCTGGTCACTGCTGCCCACATTGCGATTTTCTGGTGTCTGCTGCCCACATTACGATTTTCTGGTGTCTGCTGCCCACATTATGATTTTCTGGTGTCTGCTGCCCACATTGCGATTTCTGGTGACTGCTGCCCACATTGCGATTTTCTGGTGTCTGCTGCCCACATTACGACTTTCTGGTGTCTGCTGCCCACATTACGACATTCTGGTGACTGACTGCTGCCACATTAGGATTTTCTGGTGACTGCTGCCCACATTAGGATTTTCTGGTGACTGCTGCCCACATTACGATATTCTGGTGACTGCTGCCCACATTAGGATTTTCTGGTGACTGATGCCCACATTGCAATTTTCTGGTGACTGCTGCCCACATGGCGATTTTCTGGTGACTGCTGCCCACATTGCGATTTTCTGGCCCACATTACGATTTTCTGGTGAACACTGCCCACGTTACGATTGTCTGGTGAATGCTGTCCACGTTACGATTTTCTGGTGAACGCTGCCCACATTACGATTTTCTGGCCCACATTACGATTTTCTGGTGAACACTGCCCAAGTTACGATTGTCTGGTGAATGCTGTCCATGTTACAATTTTCTGGTGAACTCTGCCCACATTACGATTTCTGTCCCACATTACGATATTCTGGTGAACGCTGCCCACATTACGATTGTCTGGTGAATGCTGCCCACGTTACAATTTTCTGGTGACTGCTGCTCACGTTACTATTTTCTGGTGACTGGTGCCCACATTACGATTTTCTGGTGAACTCTGCCCACAATTACGATTTTCTGGCCCACATTACGATTGTCTGGTAAAATGCTGCCCACTTTACAATTAATTTACAGTGAAACGCTGCCCCATTACGATTATTTGGCACCTATGGGGGGGCCCCATCCAAATATTCGCAGGGGGGCCCAGTGATTTCTAGTTACGCCCCTGCACCTGTCTATATAAGGTCCCACAGTTGACAGTTCATGTCAGAGCACAAACCAAGCATGAAGTCAGAGTAATTGTCTGTAGACCTCCAAAACAGGATTGTCTTGAAGCATAAATCTGGGAAGGTTACAGAAACATTTCAGCTGCTTTGAAGGTCCCAATAAGCACAGTGGCTTGCATTATCCGAACATCATCAAAACCACCAGACTCTTCCTAGAGTTAGCCAGCCACCTAAACTGAGTGAACGGGGGAGAAGGGCCTTAGTCAGCAAGGTGACCAAGAACCCAATGGTCAATCTGTCAGAGCTCCAGAGGTCCACTGTGAGAGAGGAGAACCTTCCAGAAGGAAAACCATTCCTGCAGAAAGCCACCAATCAGGTGTGTATGATAGAGTGGCCATACAGAAGCCATTCCTTAGTAAAAGGCACATGGCAATCTGGAGTTTGCCAAAAAGGCATCTGCAGGACCATGAGAAACAAAATTAACTGGATAAGACACACCCTGCAGCAGTAGGTTCTCCTAAATTCTCTACTGAACTGGGCTTCTGGAGTGCCCCCGCCTTCCCTCCCTTGTCCTTATAGAAGGTTTCCTTTCTTCCACATGGCTTGGAGTCAGGCTTTTTTGGACCTTAGCAAGCAGGTAGATCTCTCAGGTTAGGCCACCTCGCTAGCAAGAGTAGTCAATATTCAGGCAGAGGGTTGAGTATCCAGACAGAGAGTCAAGGCAGGCAGTGTAGTCACGGTCACAGGCAGGAGTCAAACCAGGAGAGAGAGATACAAGAGTTGTTAGGCAGGCCAGGTCACAACAGGAGTATCACTAAAGGCAAGGTTTGGTGGCAGTAGGGAATACAGGAACCAACGCTAGCTGTCAAAACGAACAGCACCGGATGAAAGGAGAGTGGCCTTATATACACTTCTCTACTGATTTTTGGCATAAAATTACAGGTTCCATGCCTGTGCGTACGCAAAACTTTGCTCATGCGCGTGCAAAGTCCTACATCACGCCGCTAATGTGTGCACAGGCCCCCTGCCACAGTTAACCTGCGGCCAGTGACGCATGCACAAAGAGGAGGACACCAGCCTTGGAGCAAGGAAGCGTGAGTATAACAAGGATAGACCAAGATCTTTGAAGGAGCTGAGGGGCGAACATGGGTCATTTCCTTTTGATCTTTGGAGACATGCCCAATTTTGTCACCAAATCAAAACCAGTATCATGAACACTAGAGCTATCACTAGCCTTTTCTGCTGTAAAATGCAATGTATTCAATACTCGATTTCATATCGTTATAAGCAAATTCTTCTTGGCCAACTTACAAGGCCCCCCTGATGATGACTGGATTTAGGGCAGGTATGTCAAACCGGTCCTACGAGGGCCGAGATCCTCACACATTTTTGATACGGCTCAAATTAAATGATGGGTCTGAATCAGGAAAGGTGTGGTCCATCAGGTCGAACACATTCCTTTCTTTCTCAATCCATCCTAAACACTGGCATGGATCTGGCCCTCCAGGCCTGGAGTTCGACACGTGATTTAGGGGAAACGTTATCAGTGGAATGATCCCAAAAGATTCTTAGACTGAAAAATTCTATCTCAATCAGCTCTTCCATTCAGGAGACCAAGTTCGCTGGAAAGATTGCGGTCTTAAAGGGATAGTCTTGCATATGTTTTGGAGCTGCCCCGTTATTAGAAAATACTAGGACATAATTCTAGATCTTACAAATAACATTTCCCCCAATAATGTAAGCTTTGGGAGATTCTGTTTCACCTAACCAGATTATCCTATCAAAGGCTGTAATCCTCCTAAATTACACAAAAGTATCAAGTGCTCCAGTTAATTAATAGAAATGTTTACCCAGGGGCGTAACTAGAAGTCACCGGGTCCCCCTGCAAGAATATGGATGCCCCCCTGAGTGCCTGCTCAGGGCCATTTTGGGGGGGTAGGAGGGGTTGCAGCATGAGGGGAAAGCATAGGACATCGGTGGGGAGGGGGGACAGCCCCCCCCTCCCTCACCTCGGGCTCTCCCCTCTGCGCTCCCCTCCAGCATCTATTACTGGCAGCAGCGGCGGCAGACAGGACACCTCCATCCACCGCCAGAAGTTCTGATCTGTAAGTGCTTCACGCTACTTCCTGTTTAAACAGGAAGTAGCGTGAAGCACTTAGAGATTGGAGACCTCCGCGGTTGATGGAGGTATGTATAGCTGCCGCGCGCCGCTGCCAGTAATAGATGATGGAGGGGAGAGCAAAGGGGAGAGCCTGAGGTGAGGGAGAGGGGGACTGTCCTCTCTCCCCACCGATGTGCAATGCTTTCCCCTCATGCTGCGACACCTCCTACCCCCCCAAAACAGCCCTGAGCGAGCCCCAGAGGGGCCCCTGCCCCCCCCCCCCCCGCGGGTGCAGGGCCTGCATCCCCTATTGTTACGCCTCTGTGTTTACCCCTATATAGGGGAGCCTACCTGTGGTAAAAATACAGTATGCAACAAATAAAGGTCCCACAGGTGTCCTTATAACACTTATAAAAATGTATTTATAAGTAATCTCTAAAGCACCACACTCAAACCGCTTCTAAAATAGGCAACAGTTGTTATAGCCTAACTTACAGTGACCAGATTTTTCTAGGTCCAACCTGGGACGGGGGGAAGGGGAATGGGGGGAAGGGTTGCCGAAAAATGGGGCGTGGGGGGGGATCGGGAGCGTAAGAATGGGTGTGGCCATGACATTGTATGGGCGGAGCGTAACCGTAACCCCAAAGCAGCAAATATAGCCAACTATTTTAAATAATAAATGCAGCAACAGTTACCCCAGACACCAGAAAATAAACGCAATGTGGGCAACATTTCAGCAGACAACAAACGCAATTTGGGCAACATTTCAGCAGAAAATAAACGCAATTTGGGCAACATTTCAGCAGACAACAAATGCAATTTGGGCAACATTTCAGCAGACAACAAATGCAATTTAGGCAACATTTCACCAGAAAATAAACACAATTTGGGCAACATTTCAGCAGAAAAAAAACGCAGTGGGCAACATTTCAGCAGAAAATAACGCAGTGGGCAACATTTCAGCAGAAAATAAATGCAATTTCGGCAACATTTCAGCAGAAAACAACGCAATTTGGGCAACATTTCAGCAGAAAAGAACGCAGTGTGCAACATTTCAGCAGAAAATAACACAGTGGGCAACATTTCAGCAGAAAATAACGCAGTGGGCAACATTTTAGCAGAAAATAACGCAGTGGGCAACATTTTAGCAGAAAATAATGCAGTGGGCAACATTTTAGAGGAAAATAATGCAGTGGGCAACACGTCACCTGCAAAAAAAGGAATTTACTCACCTGGCAGAGGTCTCCTCTCCTGGCCGGCCTCTGGCGCGCAGCTCCCCCGGAGATATTGCTCCTACAATCTCCCGCGCTGAATAGAATAGCAGGGCTACGGGAAGATGGCGCCTGAAGCCCTGTACTAGAGACACAAATAGTCTCCAATGCAGGGCTTCGTACACCATGTTCCCGTAGCCCTGCTCTGCCTGCCGGAAGACTATGCAGGCTGGAGCGGGGCTGCGGGCTATGAACTGGTGCAGCGTCTATTAGACGCTGCGACCAGTTCATGCAATGGACGGTGGCCAGAGTCCCGAGGCCGGGACGTCCCATGGCTAAAAGCGGGACGTTTCCCGGGACCTCATGCAGCCTGGGACAGGGGACCCCGAATCCGGGACCTGTCCCGGGTAAAGCGGGACGTATGGTCACCGTACCTAACTGCACACTGGCTGTGTCACTCTTAGCAGCATTCACATCAGCATACACATCAAGCCCATTATACTCCCAGGAGTTCTAACAGTAAAGTGCACAAATTAGCTTTAATCTCACTCCTCTGAAGGCAATAAGTATAGGTAACATATCTCCGGGTCTCAGTGGGCACAATGCCAAGTGCTCAACCGTTCCTATAACGGTAACTATCGCTAACACATTTTCAGCAGCATTGATGTAAGCGGGGCAATGTTAGTTGACTTGCATACAACATCCATAGGTGCCTGTGTGGGCTTTCTCCACCACCTCCAGGTTACCCCTCGGTTAGATAGGCCAAAGTCCACTCTGCTTGTTTCAGTCACAGGTGCAGCCCTCCGCTCACTGGCCGTAGCAAAGTGTAATCCTCCACCTGTTAAAGGACAACTGTAGTGAGAAGTAAATGGAGGCTTTCATATTTCCTTTTAAACAATACCAGTTGCCTGGCAGCCCTGCTGGTCTATTTGGCTTCAGTAGTGTCGGAATAACACCAGAAACAAGCATGCAGCTAATCTTGTCAAATCTGACAAAAATGTCAGAAAACCTTGATTTGCTGCATGCTTGTTCAGGGTCTGTGACTAAAAGCATCAGAGGCAGAGGATCAACAGGACAGCCAGGCAACTGGTATTGCTTAAAAGGAAATCAATATGGCAGCCTCCATATCTCTCTCATTACAGTTGTCCTTTAAATGCTGCAAACTTAATCAGAGATGGATTAAGAGGAAATAAGGCAATAGACAAGAAAAGAATCAACTTTGGCCCACCCCTGATGGCCACCTGGCTTTTTTGGTAATACGTGATGGGGGCACTCTTGAGGCCCTAGGCACCTGGCTAGTGAGGTTGCCTTGAGGATGATCCAGTTATGACTGGAAGAGATCTGCTGCACCTCCTATCAGGGAATTAATATCTATGGTTAACAAGGTAATATGATTATTTGATCTGGGCTATATGAATTGAATTCCAGATGTCCCCCCAACTCCTAGCTGAGAACTCATCAGATCTGGGCCTTTATTCATCTCATTTTTTCTCCTAAATTTTCTCCTAAGAAAATTTTCGCACCTTATCCAGAAAATGTTTTTTGTTTGAGCCACCAGCAAGCAAGGAAGTACTTTGAATAATTTTCACAATACTTTGTCACCTATTTTTTTGGCACATTTCCAATTGCAGAGTGATTTAAAGGGACTACGAGCAGTGCATAAAGACAAAATCTGAACTTACCTGGGGCTTTCTGCAGCCCACCATAGATCGGGAGGTCCATCGGGGTCCTTCTGGCCCATCTCCCAGGCCCTGCTCCGAAATGGCTCCCGGCGACACCGGGACCGAGTGTCGTGCTCTCTCTTCAGGGAAGATGACGTCAGTCGTCACCATGCCGGCCGCCTCGCATCATCCCGGTGGCCGGCGTGACAGTACTGCGCATGTGCTGTTTAATCACGTGTGTACAGTGGCCTCAATCCTACTCGTTGCCCCAGCAGCAAGCAATCTGTGTAATGGATCATGTTGGTCAAGCAAAGGCCAAGGGCATTGTCCTCCTACTCACCCCGCCTGCTCCACACCACACCGTCATGCACATTTCCATCGGCCATCCTTCTCTCTCCATACGTCGCTAGTCTGCAGACTAGCAACATAACTCTACAGCCCTGGCCCCAATATGTTACCCAAGGGACTGAGTCCCAATCCTTGCCTGGCTATAGTCCTTGTACAGGTGTATGAAGCTTAACCATTGTAAATGACTTCATATCGGTTTTGTCTGTCTGTGCTGTCCAGGTCCGGATTATATTCTGACAAGGTCACATAGGCTGTTGCCTAGAGTGCCAGATAAAGTGTCTAAATAAGGGGTGGCTGAGGGGTAGTAAGCATACTGCACCGCAACAAAATTAAGCCCGATCCATCCCCCGTGCTGCCCTGCATTAGCTGAGTAGGAAATAGAGGGCAACTACGGATTCAGGGATTGGATGAACTGCTGCAGCTGCCTCTGCCTATCTGCCACTTACCTCCCTGATCGCCTACAGCGCTGAAGCCTCCTTGTAGGCAGGGGCGTAGCAATAGGGGATGCAGAGGTTGCGACCGCATCGGGGCCCTTGGGCCAGAAGGGCCCCAAAGGGCCCTCCCTCAGCTGCAGTATTAGCATTCTATTGGTCCTGTGCTCATAATAATCACTTATATAGATACTTTGAATATTGGTAATCATTAACAAGCTGCTCCCCATCCCCTTCTTGCTCCTCTGACACTGTCGTTGCCATTGGCAGGTTTTGGTGCGCCATATCGATTGTTATGTATAGAGTGCATTGGGGGCCCCAATGTAAAACTTGCATCGGGGCCCACAGCTCCTTAGCTACGCCACTGCTTGTAGGTAGCCAGATGCTTCTCCTGCCGCCTATTATTCCTCCCCCCCCTCCCCCCCCCCGATCACCTCCAGCACCTAAGCTTCCTTTTCTGTCTCCGGCAGCTGTGGCTGTTTAGATCTCTCTCTAAAGTACAAATCCGGCCCTGGTGCTACCATTAGTGGGATGTTAGAGGTGGCGGTGGTGGCTATACTACCACTCTCGCAAAAATCATAAACATTTAAAATAACTTAAACGCATACAAATAAGAAGTACATTTCTTCCAGAGTAAAATGAGACATAAATTACCTTTCTCCTATGTTGCTGTAACTTACAGTAGGTAGAAGAAATCTGAGCCGACAGGTTTTGGACTAACCCAACTCCTTATGGGGTATTCTCAGGGCAAACAGGTAGGGGGGGGGGGGCAGGGCGGTCTGCATCTTTATATAAATTCTTTTCAGGGATTGTCTCTTTAGAAATAATAAAGGCCATGCGAAGACTCCCCATGAAGAGATGGACTAGTCCAAAACCTGTCGGTTCTGTCAGATTTCTACTGCTTACTGTAAGTGACAGCAACATAGGAGAAAGGTAAATTATGGCTCATTTTACTCTGCAAGAAACTTACTTTTTATTTGTATGTGTTAACATGTATTTTAAATGTTACAATTTTCGCAATAGTGGTCCTTTAAACAGTGCCATAGCAAAACCTGTGACATTAGGGGGGAAACCACTTTCCAAAGGTTACGTGTTGTGTTTTTAACTGCTTTGTAGGCAAACAGTTGATCCATGCCTGGAAACTGGCTACCTCATCCACCCATGTGATTGGTCTCATACAGTTGCATGTTGAGGAGCTGAGTGGTAGCTGATCGGTGGTTGCTGAACTAGTCCTAAGTTCTGCTAATTAATTTCTTGTAAAAATGTTTTTGTTCCCAGGTGTGTATTCTAACAGTGGATTAATCACCAAGAACCTGATCGATCACTATGTCCCCTTTCTCCCAATGGAATACCGGCACGTAAAGCAATGTGTCATGGCAGAGTTAAGTCAACGTAGGCTTAAAGAAGATGATGATCTGGCATCCCGAGTGGCTAGTGAGATGATTTATTTCCCAGAAGAACATGAAGTTTTCTCCCTTTATGGCTGTACAACGGTAGCATCTAGACTGGACCGTCACCTCTAGCCATGTATCAAGACAAAAGTATACAAACATAACTCTGTATTTGCATGAATATTTGCTTGATTCTCTGCAAATCACCTCAAATTAAACTATGGACACTTCAAATGTACAAGTTGAATAGCAGTGGCGTTTTATATGTGTAATAAGTTGTGTCTGCACGTTATTGCAGAAATCTATTATTCATTATTGTTATAACTTTCCATTAAGCACTCTGCGACCGCCTAACGCTGATTGGCGGCCGCAGAGTTGCTCTGTTATTCATATGGTGTAATCTCGTGAGGAATGAGATTAGACGTGAGCTTACGCTCGCACGGGCACAAGCTCCCATCCGTAAACACAACGGGACACAACGATCAGCCTGCCAGCGGCTGATCAGTGCTGGCATGCTGGTTTCTTTATTTACATTGCAAAATGTATTTATATAGCACTGACATCTAACACAGTGCTGCACAGACTATTGCCTTGTCACTTAACTGTCCCTCTGATGGGCTCACAATCTAATCCCTTCCATAGGCATATGTCTATGTATGTATAGCATAGTGTATGTATCTTAGTGTAGGGACAATTTAGGGGTGAAGGGGGGAGGGAAAACTACCTAACAATCGCAGCAGTAGTCAAATATCACCCAAAAAAGCTCTAATTGTGAGAAGAAAAGGGGGTAAAATTAATTTGGGTGCTAAGTGTGACCGAGCAATAAAACGTTGAAGTTGAGAAGTGCGGAATTGTAAAAATGGCCTGGTCACTAGAGGGGGGTGGGGGGGGGGGGGGAGGGATAGGTTTTATAAACCTCTGGTACTCAAGAGGTTAAACTTGTTTTCCCCAAACTCCATATTGCTAGTGTGAACTCAGCCTAAAATGTATGCTGTATGCGGAAATGTGGCTAGAAATCATGGGGCCCCTTAAGCACATTTTTTTGTCCCCCTCGAAAAAATTACAACATTATAAAAGTATCTTTGTGCTCCAAGTAGCCTTCCAGCATAGGAAACCAGAGATAACCCCCAGTATTAAGTAGCCCAAGTATAGGTAGCTAGGGGTAACCCTAGTATGAGTACTAGTAACAATGTAGGTGGCCTGAAATAGCCTCCAAGCATGAACAACCCCTAATATTGGTAGCCAAATAAGCCCCCAGTATCGGTAGCTAGATTAGCACTACAAATATACGGTAGAAAGCCAGATTGATCCTTAAAATATAGTTAGCCAAATTTGCTCCCCCTGTATAGTTAGCCAGATTAATCCTTCATGTATAGGTAGCCAGATTGTCAAATTAGATCCCCATGTAAAGGTAGGAAGATAAGCACCCCCCCCCCCCACACACACACACAAATATATGCAGCCAGTTTAGCTCTCCATGTACAGATAGCCAGATTAGACCCCCAAATATAGGTAGCCAGGTTAGCACCCCAGGTAAAGGTTGCCATCTTAGCCCCCCATGCACAGGTAGCCAGATAAGCACTCCCAAATATAAGTAGCCAGATTAGCCCCCCATGTACAGGTAGGCAGATAAGCACCCCCAAATATATGTAGCCCAGCCTCCCTCCATAAGCAGAGTAGTGAGTGAAAGCTAGAAGGAAGCAACATACCTCTTTGCGTTCCACCGGTGATCTATCTTCCTCCTAGCATCAGAGACTCTATGATGACAGCGCCCTTTCTGGTCATGTAACCCACGCGATGAGACAAGAGCTATAGTCATAAAGACTGATGCCAGGAGAATGAAAGAAGATCTCTGCATGGAGAGGTATGTTGCTTCCTTTTAGCTTCTGCACAATACTCTGCAATTTGGGTTCCACCGTGGATCTCCATGAGGCCTGCCACGGACCCCCACTGACTGAGACCACCGACCCCCTTTGACTACGGACCCCACAGCAGCCGCTCTGGCCGCTATGGTGATCCCTACGCTACTGGGTGTATGGTAGAAAGTTAGATATATCTATCAGAAGGATAGTTCCCTGGCCATACAGCACATAGACTGGAGATGTCTGTAGTACTGCAGAGAAAACTATAACCTGAGGAGAAACTGTTCTCCTGCCAGCCCAGCAATGATCTTCAGCAATGTGAATCAGCTGTGATATGATTACCTGCACTACATGATGCTGCTTCCTTTACTATTCTACAAGAATCTGGCCTCATTCTGGGAAACTTTCTTTTGCTGTTTAATTATTGTCACTTTCTTGCAAGTAGAGATGGCCGGAACGGTTCGTGGCGAACTTCGGTGGTTCGTGTTAGCAGCAGTGAACCAGGAACTTTTTTCAAAAAAGTTTGGTTCACCCATAGACTTTAATGCCCGCCGAATTAATGAATGAAAGCCTATGGGGGAATTTAGCACTTTTGCACCCCTGTAAGGCCTAGTGCACACTGGGCGGATCCGCCGTCCGCATCCGCCTGAAAATCCGCATGGCTAATGTATCTCTATGGGCTGGTGCACACCGGCGGTTTGAGGTTTTTAGCAAGCTGCAAACGTGCCTCTTGCTGCACGTTTGCGGTTTGCTTAAAACCTCAAACCGCCGGTGTGCACCAGCCCATAGAGATACATTAGCCATGCGGATGCGGCCGGTGAACACCCGGCGGATCACATCAAGATCCTCCTGGTGTGCACTGGGACTAAACTCTGTCATCCGCACCCAAAACCGCTAGCGTTTTGTGGATCTGCTAGCGGTTTTGGTGTGCACTGGGCCTTACTCTGGTTTGCAGAGATGTAGGGAACCCAACATTGGAGTGCAAGTACAACAATATGCCTTCTACCTGCGTGAGACATGTCGTGAGATTTAGACTGTGCTAACGGCCATGGCTGTGATTTATGAATCGCCACCATTAACATTGCCAAAATGGATAGGTTTTTGTGACCCTAGGCTATGACCTCTTTGGCCTAGGGGCCCAAAACTCACCAGTCATGATCCCCCTAACAGTCCCTACAATGCTAGAAAATGTGCCACTGCTGAGCCGTCAGCCTTTGAAAAGATTTGGGATTTTTGAAAGTGAAATAAGGAACCCAGCAAAAGCCAATGGCACAATTCAGCACTTTTGCACCCCATAACTCTGTTTGGTTATTACCTGCCGACTTTAGCAGTTAATAGCAAAGGCCCCTTACATCCTAGCAAGTTAAATAAGTTTTCATAATCCAGATCCATGGAGGTCGCCATGGACCCGAACGGGTCGGGTTCTCATTCCCCCCTCAATAAGGCCGCCCGCCACAGATTGCCGCGGCTGTGCAATCAGCATAGACACGATTGTGGCTGCTCAGCTCTAGGACCTCCTCCCGATGCGTCCGATGTATGCACGCATATAAATGATGCCGAATGGTCCATGGTATGGGGGGGCTCCGGGGGGAGGTGTGGCCAAGCCTTCCCCTCCTCCCCGAGCCCTTGTCCAATCCATGGATAAGGTGCTCTTCCCCACCTCCAGTGCCCCAGGAGGAGGTGGAGGCGACGACTCCATGGGCAGGTTCATGGTGGCATCTGGGAGTCCCCTTTAAGAAGGGGACTCCAGATGCCCACCTTCCTCCCAGGAGAAATAAGTATAGGGGTACAAAGAACCCCTTACACATTTCCACAAAGGGTTAAATAAAATAAAAACAAAACCATGAGAAAAGTATTTTATTATTCTAAACTAACCATAAATAAATACCTCTACCTTTAAAAAAAAATTCCCATGCCCATATCCTCGGTAAACGAACCAACAAATACAATATCCTCTTATCTTGCAATCTTCAATTAAGTTGAAGAAGAAGATCTCCGACGCCCCCCACATAGCAGAGAATGCGTCCTTTGGGACGCATAGCTGCCAGCTCCTGCTGTCTCTCCCCACCTCCTCACCTGCCACCCTCACCTAGCCTGGCACCCGGTGCACCAGGTGCCAGCCTAGGTGAGGGTGACAGGTGAAGGCAGGTGGAGAGAGACAGCAGGAGCTGGCAGCTATACGTCCTGCTCAGGATGCATTCTAAGCTATACTAACGGTTCATGAATCATGCGGTTCTTTTTAATGAATCGGTTCTTTTTTTTAATGAATCGACTCTTTTTTCTTTGAAACTTTAAAATTGATTTTCTCAAAAAGTATAAGGTCTTTTTGAAAAAAAATGTTTCCTCTTGTTCCCACTACTCCACTTAACATTCCCAGTAATTTTGGTGTTTCTAGCTTTTAAAAGGGCTTTGCTATTAACCGCTAAAGTCTGTGGGGGTTTATTTTCCCATGGTCAGAAGGAGATCTTTAAAATCAATTTTCTCAAAAACTATAAGGTCTTTTTGAAAAAAAAAATTTCCCTCTTGTAGTCACTGAAAAAACTCAGGTGTTAGACACCTTAAAACATCTTTTCCATCACTTTTGTGGCCAGCATAAATGTTTCTAGTTTTCAAAGTTCACCTCCCCATTGAAGTCTATTGCGGTTCGCAAAAGTTCCTGCGAACCAAACTTTTAGCAGAAGTTCGCGAAACGGTTCGCGAACCGAAAATCGGAGGTTCAGGCCATCTCTACTTGCAAGGTACTTTGTGCAAAATATTGATACCCAGAACTAAATCTTTGTAATGAGCTTACCTTCCAGTGGCAGGTCCCGCAACGTCTCCGGCATGGTCCAGGCGATCGGCGGGGCTTCTGCACTGGAGTCAGCTGGTGGCATCCCCGGCGTCCCTCCGGCGTTGTCTTCTGACTCGCGCATGCGTGGTGCGACCTTTGGGTTGCGCGCAAGTTCGAGTGAGCCTTATAAGCTCAGGAGGAGGATGTAGGGATGGCTGCAGGTCATGTCACTATGTGACATCACCAGATGGGAGTGGCTACTACTACAGTGGCATTTTGTATTTAAGGACCAGAACGATCAGTGCTCGCCGACCTTGATACTAATCAGTTCGCTGGTTCTAGGTCTAGCTAGATACTTTGAGCTACATTGATATATTGTGTAGACGCACAATATATATGCACTCTAGTTAGTCAGTCCTTTGTTATTTTCGTAATTATTCTAGTAATTTATTTATTACATTATAATGTATATTATCTGTGTACCGACTTCTCGCTTGCTTCCTGACCTCGCTATTGTCTAGCCCTCTTGTACCTCTGCCATCTGATTTCGTTACCGACTCGGCATGTCCATGACCATGGCCGTTTCTACGGCCGTGCGGCCCATGCGGGCGCCCTGAGCGCTGCTGGGAGGGGGGCGCTGTGATGGAGGGGGAGCCGCAGCAGCGGGGAGGGCAGCCCGACCTCTCCCTCCCTTCCACTCCCCGGGCCGCCCTCCGTGCGATCTCCCCTCGGACTGCAGAGTAATGCAGCAGGGAAGCGCTATACAAAACTACTCACCTCCCTGGTTCCAATCGCTGCTCTCTCGCCGCCAGTCTCATCTCTCCATAGACGCTGATACACACACACGCTGCTTCAAACAGGAAGCAGCGTGTGTATCAGCGTCTATGCAGAGAGAGGGGGGGATTGCACAGAGGGCGGCCCGGGGAGAGGGAGGGAGAGGTCGGGCTGCCCTCCCCGCGGCTGCGGCTCCCCCCTCCATCATGGGGGACACCTACCTAACCTATATTGGGGCAGCTACCTATCTAACCTATCCTGGGGGGCACCTACCTAATCTAACCTATACTGGGGGGCAGCTACCTAATCTAACCTATACTGGGGGGCACCTACCGAATCTAACCTATCCTGGGGGGCACCTACCTAATCTAACCTATACTGGGGGGCAGCTACCTAATCTAACCTATACTGGGGCAGCTACCTAATCTAACCTATACTGGGGGGCACCTACCTAATCTAACCTATACTGGGGGGCAGCTATCTAAGCTATACTGAGGGGGCAGCTACCTATCTAACCTATCCTGGGGGCACCTACCTATCTAACCTATCCTGGGGGCACCTACCTATCTAACCTATACTGAGGGACAGCTACCTAATCTAACCTATACTGGGGGGGGGGGGGGGCACCTACCTAATCTAACCTATACTGGGGGGAACCTACCTACTCTAACTTATACTGGGGGCAGCTACCTAATCTAACCTATACTGGGGGGCAGCTACCTAATATAACCTATACTGGGGGACAGCTACCTAATCTAACCTATACTGGGGGGCAGCTACCTATCTAACCTATACTGGGGGGCAGCTACCTATCTAACCTATACTGGGGGGCAGCTACCTATCTAACCTATACTGGGGGGCAGCTACCTATCTAACCTGTATTGGGGGCACCTACCTACCTAGCTAGCCTATACAGGTGACAACTATACTGGCTACCTATATTGGAGGCACCTACCTAACTAACCTATACTGGGGGCATCTACCTATCTAACCTATGCTGGGGGCAACTATTCTGGCTACCTATATTAGAGACACCCACCTAGCTAACCTGTACTGGGGGCACCTACCTATCTAACTTATACCGGGCATGTCTGCCTATCTAACCTATACTGGGGGCAACTATACTGTCTACCTTTACTGGAGGCACCTACCTGGCTAACCTATACCGGAGGCAACTATACTGGCTCACCTATGCCTGGCTACCTATACTGGGGGGGACCTATAGCTGGCTACCTATACTGGGGTACCTATTCTGGGGGAATCTATACTGAGTGCAACTAGACCTGGCTAACCTATACTGCGGGCACCCATACCTTGCTTCGGGGCGCAATTTTTACACCCTCGCCCTGGGTGCATTTTAGCCTAGAAACTGCACTGTCCCTGACTTTGTTACTGCCTGATCCTTGCAACTCGACTGACATCTGATTATGTGTATGACCCAGCTCGATTATAGACTACGATTTAGCCTAATTACTCTGTACCTCACTATCTCTGACCTGTACATGACCTCAGCCTGATCTAGACTACCCTTTGTGTATTATTGTGGTAATTACCTGTACGCTACCTCACGTACCTGAACTGCATGCTCTCATCATGCACCAGCGTGATAATCTGATTGTAAGCTCTTGTGTCAGTGCTTTCTTACCCCCATTACCTTATACAGATAGTCAAAGCACCGGTACAAATCTAAAGGCAACTAAACTACTAATGAGCAAGTAACTGCCTATAGCAGAAGTAACAAATGGATACACATGCCAGCGGCATACCTAGGGTATTTGACTCCCCCCATTTTCCAAGGTAATTAAAAAACAAAAATCTACTTACCCAGGGCTTCCTTCAGCCCCTGGCAGCTGTCCTGTGTCCTCGCGGTAGCTCTGTATCTAGCTAGTGGCCCGAGGTCACCTCCGGTGCAGATGCCGACCTCGCTAGGTCGGCATCTACTGCGCTTGCGCAAGAGCCACTAAGGGTCATGCTTACGTGGTCTGGAGTGTACTGCGCAGGCAGAGTAGCTATGCGCCTGCGCAGAACACTCCAGATGATGTCAGTGCGACCGTGAGCGGCTTTTGAGCAGGTGCAGTAGACTCTCAACGGGATCTGCATCGGTGGGGACCCCCGGGCCCCCGTCTGGGAGCGGAGCTGTGGCGAGGGCACAGGATAGCTGCCAGAGTTACCTCGGATCTTTCCTTTAAGTATCGTAGCCAGATCCCAGCTCCCCACTCAGCATACGTAGTGAGATTCCCCCCCACTTTCAGTATGCCCCCATTAAAGAGTCCCTTAACTGAAAACTGAACAAAACTTAAAGAGAAACTCTGACCAAGAATTTAACTTTATCCCAATCAGTAGCTTTTACATGAGAAATCTATTCCTTTTCACAAACAGGGGGCGCTGTATGGCTGATATTGTGGTGAAACCCCTCCCACAAGAAACAAGACAAAACAAGTACGTACTCTTGGCAGTTTCCTGTCTGTGAACCTTGCTGCGTTGTGGGAAATAGCTGTTTACAGCTGTGTCCAACTGCCAAAACAGCAAGCAGCAGCTACATCACCTGCCAGCAGTAAAAATGTCACCATGTAATAAATGTCAGAATGTAAATCAGGGATTTAAAAGTATTTACAATGGGCAAACACTGACTAAATCATTTATACATAATTATTGTAAAAATGAAGCACTTTTTTTATTACATTATTTTCACTGGAGTTCCTCTTTAACTGAACAAAATCCCAGTAGTTTAAAGAGGTACTCCAGTGAAACTAATGTAATAAAAAAAAAGTACTTCATTTTTACAATAATTATGTATAAATGATTTAGTCAGTGTTTGCCCATTGTAAAATCTTTTAAATCCCTGATTTACATTCTGACATTTATCACATGGTGACATTTTTACTGCTGGCAGGTGATGTAGCTGCTGCTCACTTTTTTGGCAGTTGGAAACAGCTGTACACAGATATTTCCCACAATGCAACAAGATTCACAGACTGGAAACTGCCAGGAGTACCATGGTCCTCAGTTTCTTGTGGGAGGGGTTTCACAACAATATCAGCCGTACAGAGCCCCCTGATGATCCATTTGTGAAAAGGAATAGATTTCTCATGTAAAAGGGGGTATCAGCTACTGATTGGGATGAAGTTCAATTCTTGGTCACGGTTTCTCTTTAAATTACCTGGGGCTTCTTCCACTCCCCTGCAGTCATCCTGCGACCTTGCCGTGATTCCACGAACCTCCAGTCACCCGCAGCAACCCTCTATCCGGCAGGTGGCTGGCCACTGCGCACACGTTGCGGCGGCCATGCAGACAGGTATAGGTGCCCCCAGTATAGGTAGCCAGCTATAGGTCCCCCCCAGTATAGGTAGCCCATATAGTTGCCCCCAGTATAGGTTAGATAGGTATATGCCCCCAGTATAGGTTAGATAGGTATATGTCCTGTCTGCAGTATAGGTTAGATAGGTATATGCCCCAGTATAGATTAGATAGGTATATGCCCCAGTATAGATTAGATAGGCATATGCCTCCAGTATAGGTTAGATAGGTATATGCCCCAGTAATAGATTAGATAGGTATATGTCCCCCAGTATAGATTAGATAGGTATATGTCCCCCAGTATAGATTAGATAGGTATATGTCCCCCAGTATAGATTAGATAGGTATATGCCCCAGTAATAGATTATATAGGTATATGTCCCCCAGTATAGATTAGATAGGTATATGCCCCAGTAATAGATTAGATAGGTATATGCCCCAGTAATAGATTAGATAGGTATATGTCCCCCAGTATAGATTATATAGGTATATGCCCCAGTAATAGATTAGATAGGTATATGTCCCCCAGTATAGATTAGATAGGTATATGTCCCCCAGTATAGATTAAATAGGTATATGCCCCCCAGTATAGATTAGATAGGTATATGTCCCCCAGTATAGATTAGATAGGTATATGTCCCCCAGTATAGATTAGATGGGTATATGTCCCCCAGTATAGATTAAATAGGTATATGCCCCCCAGTATAGATTAGATAGGTATATGTCCCCCAGTATAGATTAGATAGGTATATGCCCCCAGTATAGATTAGATAGGTATATGTCCCCAGTATAGATTAGATAGGTATATGTCCCCCAGTATAGATTACATAGGTATATGTCCCCCAGTATAGGTTAGATAGGTATATGCCCCCAGTATAGGTTAGATAGGTATATGTCCGCAGTATAGGTTAGATAGGTATATGCCCCAGTATAGATTAGATAGGTATATGCCCCAGTATAGATTAGATAGGTATATGCCTCCAGTATAGGTTAGATAGGTATATGTTCCCCAGTATAGATTAGATAGGTATATGTCCCCAGTATAGATTAGATAGGTATATGCCCCAGTAATAGATTAGATAGGTATATGTCCCCCAGTATAGATAAGATAGGTATATGTCCCCCAGTATAGATTATATAGGTATATGTCCCCCAGTATAGATTAGATAGGTATATGCCCCCCAGTATAGATTAGATAGGTATATGTCCCCCAGTATAGATTAGATAGGTATATGCCCCAGTAATAGATTATATAGGTATATGTCCCCCAGTATAGATTAGATAGGTATATGCCCCAGCAATAGATTAGATAGGTATATGTCCCCCAGTATAGATTAGATAGGTATATGTCCCCCAGTATAGATTAAATAGGTATATGCCCCCCAGTATAGATTAGATAGGTATATGCCCCCCAGTATAGATTATATAGGTATATGTCCCCCAGTATAGATTAGATAGGTATATGCCCTCCAGTATAGATTAGATAGGTATATGTCCCCCAGTATAGATTAGATAGGTATATGTCCCAGTAATAGATTAGATAGGTATATGTCCCCCAGTATAGATTAAATAGGAATATGCCCCCCAGTATAGATTAGATAGGTATATGTCCCCCAGTATAGATTAGATAGTTATATGTCCCCCAGTATAGATTAGATAGGTATATGCCCCCAGTATAGATTAGATAGTTATATGTCCCCAGTATAGATTAGATAGGTATATGTCCCTCAGTATAGATTACATAGGTATATGTCCCCCAGTATAGATTAGATAGGTATATGCCCCCCAGTATAGATTAGATAGGTATATGCCCCCAGTATAGCTTAGATAGGTATATGTCTGCAGTATAGGTTAGATAGGTATATGCCCCTGTATAGATTAGATAGGTATATGCCTCCAGTATAGGTTAGATAGGTATATGTCCCCCAGTATAGATTACATAGGTATATGTCCCCAGTATAGATTAGATAGGTATATGCCCCAGTAATAGATTAGATAGGTATATGTCCCCCAGTGTAGATTAGATAGGTATATGTCCCCCAGTATAGATTACATAGGTATATGCCCCCCAGTATAGATTAGATAGGTATATATCCCCCAGTTTAGATTAGATGGGTATATGCCCCAGTAATAGATTATATAGGTATATGTCCCCCAGTATAGATTAGATAGGTATATGCCCCAGTAATAGATTATATAGGTATATGTCCCCCAGTATAGATTAGCTAGGTATATGCCCCAGTAATAGATTATATAGGTATATGTCCCCCAGTATAGATTAGATAGGTAAATGTCCCCCAGTATAGATTAGATAGGTATATGTCCCCCAGTATAGATTAGATAGGTATATGTCCCCCAGTATAGATTAGATAGGTATATGCCCCAGTATAAGTTAGTTAGGTTAGGCGGGGAGAGCGGGGAGAGAGGAGTTTCCACTTACCTGCCTTCATCCTGCAGGTAGCTTCTATCTTCAGCCTCTCTCCACGCGCGTCGCATCAGTAAGAGCTCCCCCTGTGATGACATGCGGTTACCATAGCGACAGACACCGGCAGGGACAGGAAGTTCATAGAAGCTGCGCATGATCCAGGCACCGTAAGTGGAAAGTCCTCCATCTCCCTGCAGCTCTGCCTGGTGCCCGTATGCCCACCGCCAGCAGCAAGCGAGGCCCCCCGCAGCGTGAGGCCTCGCCACACACACACACACACACAACCTCGCCGCACACACATACTTCCGGTCTCGGTGCAGAGGGGAGTTTCCAGACACCCGGAATACCCCCTTCCGTGCGCAAGTGAGTAGGTAGTAGAAATCTGACATTACCGACAGGTTTTGGGTTAGTCCATCTTTTCATGGGGATTCAGCATGGCCTTTATTCTTTAAAAAGATTTATACAAAGATGCTGGCACGCCTCCCGGAGCAACTGCCATTCACTAAGTGCTTTTAAAAAAGAAAACCCTGAGAACCCCCCATGAAAAGATGGGCTAGTCTAATGCTACGTACACACATGCGACAACGATCGTTCGTTAAGAACGACGAACGAACTTTTAATTGATGAAAGAACGACCTAAGTAAAGGTAGTTTTAAAATGTGTGTAACGATCTGATCGTTAGAACGAACGTTACATCACAGAAAGCAACTATTGCGCCTGCGCATAAAAATGAGAAGTTCCATGGAGAAATAGTGAAATGCGCATGTCAAGCCTAGTACGAACGATCGTTTCCAACGATGTACTACTTTTGCAAACGATCGTCGTTGGTTAAAATCCGCCGAGACAGAACTTTCTTTTGTAGCGATTTGGCTCGTTCGTCGTTTGCCTTAATAGTCGGTGGTTCGTTTTTTGTAACGATCGTCGTTGGTAAAGATCGGGGAACGATCGTTACAAACGACTATAGTCGCATGTGTGTACGCACCTTAAGAATCTAAAATTTGTCAGTAATGTCAAATTTCTACTACTTACTGTAAGTAACAGCCACATAGGAGAAAAGTAATTTATGGCTCATTTTACTCTGGAAGAAACGTACTTCTTATCTGTATATGTTTACATGTATTGTAAATTTTAAGATTTTCGCGACAGAGGTCCTTTAAGTATAGGAGAACCCCCCTTTAGTATAGGTGGCTTCCCCTCTTTCAGTATGTTCCCCCTTTTAGGCAGCCTCCCCCTCCTTTCAGTATGTAGCCATATGCCCCCCTTAAAGCGGATCTGAGATGAAAAACTAACTATAACAAGCATAGGCGGACTGGCCTGGGGGGACAGGGGGCGATTGCCCCCCCCCGGGCCGCCTCCTGCACCTTTCATCAGGGCCGCCAGGATGTTTTCCTACTCTTTTTCATAGAAGCTTCTCTCTCCTCCGGCCCAATGCAGTGCGTGTTGGTGAATCTCGAGGTGCTGCTAGGCAACAGAGGTCCTGCCCCCTGCCTGTAGTAGCAGCCAGCCAGTGAAGAGAGAGCAGAGGTGGCTCTCTAGCGAGTCATTTGAAGTGGCCAGGCTACCGGAGGATTTCAGTGCTGCCTGGTGAAATGAACGCAGAAGTTTCAATCCCAGATTCCCAGCGTCCTGCCCCTTGAAGCTGGACGAGACAGGGCACAGATCACTGCAGCCAGACATCAGCGGCTGACCAGACAATGTTCTTTGTAAGCGGACACCTCTCCTCTTCATTTGTTTGCTTTGTTTTGAACTGGCCAGCTCTGTGTACATGTAACCCTTTCACTGCTGCCTGCTAGTTGTAGCTTTTTGCAGCACTGGCTCTTTGGATGCATATTTATATATTCTTCTAGTTTGACTGCACACTGATATACTGTACTATATCACTAACACTTACTACTTTACTTAAAGGACTTCCGATGCACAATAAAAAAAAAAATCTCTTTTTTAAATCACGCTTCTCCCGGCCGCAAGCAGCAGTCGCAGTCCCTTGCCGCAGCCCTGGTCCTCTTCAGTGTCCCTGCTGGCCGTCCGCAATGATGTCTACCTGCTGGCAGGGTCGGCTCTTCTGCGCCTGAGTCCGCGTCATCTGGCGCATACTGCTCCTGAGCATTAGTTGTGCACACGCCCAGTATGTGCTAGATGATGTGGACACGCAGGCACAGAAGACCAGACCACCTGGCGGGTAGCCATCATTGTGGACGGCCAGCAGGGACATTGAAGAGGACCAGGGCTGCGGCAAGGAACTGTGACTGCTGCTCGGGGCCAAAAGAAGCCCTAGGTGATTAAAAAATAGATTTTTTACTTTGCATTGGAAGTCCTTTAAAAGAAACCTTAAAGTGTACCTGAGTTGTGTACTGGTGTATTTATACTTACCTGGGGCATCCTCCAGCCCCATGAGGTGCTCCCTCGCTGGCCGCTTTGTTGTCTTGTAATATTACACAACCCCCTCCTGGTAATCTAGCCAGTCATGCACTTCTGCACATGCCTGTTTCCCCACCATTCCCTCTCCCTGCTGTCCTTCTTGTTCCTCTCTGATATCCATTCAGCAGCTGTTCCCTCTGTAAGTTGCATGTGCCTCCTGAATTGTGCTCCCACAGCCGGGAGCATTTTGCGTTTGCGAAGTTGCTAAAAATTGGTACTGCGCACGCTGCAAACATTTCAAATTGGTACTGCGCACGCTGCAAACATTTCCAACTATGGAAGTGTGATCAGGGAGGCGTGTGGCCATGCCTGGTTCCTCACCCTCTGCAGGGGCATCAGGCTGAGCTGTCCCTGTGCTCCACAGCCCCCCTTAAGAGTAGTACTCACATGTCCTCGATACAATGGCAAATCTCTCTGCTCTCCTCAAGCTGAGAGTAACTATGGTGACTTTCCTGTCACTTAGCCTCCAGGTACCATGGTTACTCCCAGCGCGGCCGGTTCCATGATAAGCGTTCTCCTATCTTCCTCACTGGTACCCCCTACTGCTGGATTATATTGGTCACATCATTACGCGACACCGGCATTAGGAGGGAGCAGGCAGAGGAGGACGCTTATCATGCAGGCACCCAGGAGTAGGTGAGTAGACTGCTGCTCTTCCCGCTGCGGGGAGTGGGGAACCAAAGGAGCCACAGTGGGGGGAACACAGGAGCCATGGGGGTGGGGCACAGGGGGAACAAGAGTGACACAGGGAAAAAAAGGAACAAGAGACATGAGGTGACACAGAGGGAGACAAAAGAGACAGAGGGGGACAAAAAAGGCACAGGGGGAATAGGTGACATAGAGGGGGACAGAAGAGGCACAGAAATGAGTGTTCTGACAGATTTAGATTAAGAACAAACCTACATTCCCTATTTCCTTCATTAACCAAGGACTACCTGTATTTCACAAGCCACTTTATTAGGTACAGTATGTCTTGCTAGTACTGAATATATTCTTTTTTTGCCATCAGAAATGCCTTAATTTTAATTCTTTATGGCATTCCTCTGAGATTTTTGGTCCATACTGACATGTCATGCAGTTGACTCCACCCACAGCATGACATGGTCACGCCCATTTTTGTCATTTGTCGTTCCCCCCCCCCCCCCTTTCAAGGGCCTCTGGGTTGCATTTTCCCCCCAGGCCAAAAGGTCCCAGTCCTCCCCTGATAACAAGTAACTTATCTAACTAAAGTTTAGATAGTTTACACAGCATATGTAGGTGCAAGCAGCTTCAAAAGTTTATGATTATTTATTCCTATGATACAATGAGGGCAGCCATGTTCTGTTTGTCACATTGTCACAGGCCGAGGACTAGAGATGCTATCAGCTGCCTGTGTGTAAATGCAGTCCCCTCTCCCCCTCCCTCCTCCCCTCTGCCTCTGAAATCAATGGCCAGTAATCTCCTCCTCCTCCTGCCCAAACTGAGCTCTCATAAGCCCTTGCTACAGTGCCAAGGTACAAAAGGAGCTGTGGGCAAGATTTGTTTAGTTTATAGGGAATTAGAGTATTAAAACAAAAAAGTATTTGGCTTGAGGAATGCCCTATAAACTATATGACAGGAACACAATTATGCAATGAGTAAAAGTTTATCTCGGATCCACTTTAAGTATAGGAAGCCTCTCCAAAGCAGTCAGGTGGCCTGCCCCCCCTTTGGTATAGGTGGCTTTCCCTTGTGTAGTCAGATGCCCCCCTTAAGTATCGGCAGGCAGCCCCCCCCCCCCCCCGCAAAGTAGTCAGATGCCTCCACCCCTGAAGTATAAGAGCCCCCTTAAGTATAGGTGGCCTAGTGTATGCAACAGCCTCCCCCCCCCCCCCCCCCCCCAGTCTTCTGGGTTGGGAAGTATCTCACCTGCTTCCCAGTGTGGCAAAGTTCCCTTCAGTCGGCTGCCACACAGGTGCTAGCCCTGCCAGCCACTTCCTCTCCGACGCTTGTCTGCCTGCACATCGTTCCCCTTGCTCTGCTGCCCGAGTGTCCAGGCTTTACTCATTCATTCAAACTTGCAGACATCAACAGTGTGGCCCGCAGTGATGCGTGAGACAAGCGTTGTCCAATGACAGAGCTGTATAATTACAGGTAGTGAATTATACGGCACTGTCATTGGTCACCGCTAACTTATCACTGTGGCCATGCTGAAGATATCTGCAAGTCTGAATGGATGGGGATCCCGGGCAGCGGTCGGAACCAGGGGAACTTCATACAACATAGATGAGTGCTGGGAGAGGAAGCGGTGAGCAAGCGGGCAGCATTAACACCAGCGAGGGACACACAGCAGTCACCCCAGATTCCCTCAGCACCCCATGACCGCAGCAGCACCCCTAGGCATGTCTATGCTCGGACCACTGCGCTCTGGGGAGCCCTATGGTTCATACACCACTGGCACATGCATGAGGAAGTGATGTAGCGGATGTGATGAACACAGACTCAGATCAGGGGACGGCTCTAGGCTCGTGGTGGCCCTGAGCAGAGAAAGAATTGGTGACCCCAATGTCACTATGGGATCTTATGCAGGGTAAATGGCCATATCCATTGCAGACACTGCATAGCAGCTTTGTGCTCATGACACAAAT
Source organism: Hyperolius riggenbachi (assembly GCF_040937935.1). Lineage (NCBI taxonomy): Eukaryota > Metazoa > Chordata > Amphibia > Anura > Hyperoliidae > Hyperolius > Hyperolius riggenbachi. The sequence goes on along the minus strand of NC_090653.1, from coordinate 245,318,243 downwards.
GTTTAACATTTGCTGAAATTTGCCACTGCGCTTTGCCTCCACCCACACTGTCTCTGCATGTGGCGTCCTTTCTCCATGCTGCTGGGGAGCACCTCCTGGCAACTAGGCTGCAGACAGTGCCTTTACTAGTGATGCATGCAGGTGCTGGCAAAGCACACTGTATCACTATTACAGGTGCGCTGCAGTGACATGTGCAGTCATAGTGACCAGGTCGTCCATCGGTAAGCGCATGCGGTGGCCCCCGTGGGAATGGTGGCCCTGTGCACATGCACAGATGGTACATTCCTAAGGCCGCCCCTGCCCAGGTCATTAGAGAGCATGCACACAGGCTTGACCAGTGTGGATGTGTCTATGCTCCTCCCCTTCCAAAGTACTAATCAGGACATTCAAACTACTGAAGCATTCCTGTGCAGAGCCGGGGCCAAGGTGTGAAAATGTTAGATCTGGCCCTTGATTCATTCATTTAAATAGACTCTGAAATCAGCTACACCAAGACTACCTTAAGGCTAGGTGCACACATAGCAGAAACGCTAGCGTTGCGGAAATTGCTGCGTTTTTGCCGTTAATGGTAGTCTGTGGGCCGCAGGAAAAAAACGCATATAAAAGCAGCATATGCGTTTTCTATGCGTTTTCAATTTTGCGTTTTTAAAAACGCAGGTTTTGTTGTATAATATTCACGTATCAAATACGCACATAATGAAAGTCAATGGGAACGCAGCGGTATACGTTTTTCATGCGTTTTCCATGAGTTTCTATATGCGCTTCCCCCCCCCCCCCCCCAAAAAAAAAATATTTTTTTTTGCTGTATTTCTGCTTCCTGTTTATTATACCTGAAAGGACAACTAATGAGCAAGGTAATGTCCATGTTTCACTATGGTTCACATGGGAGATATTAGAATTTAACAGTGTGCTGACCAGGAAGCTGTTATGGGGTAATAGCCATTTTTAAAATGTAGGACGGAGAATTCCATTGATCACAGTGGACAAACAGTACGCAGGAGAGGAGAAAGGGATTGATGAGTAGACTATACAGGGGTATATATGACGTGTGTATGTTAATTTTGACTTTTAATTTTCAGTCCAGGTTTGCTTTAACCACTTGAGGACCCACCCTTTTCCCCTCCCCCCCCCCCTTAAGGACCAGCGCTGTTTTAGCTGATCTGTGCTGGGTGGACTGTGCAGCCCCGATCAGGGTGCAGGCAGAGCGACCAGATCGCCCCCTTTTTTCCCCACTAGGGGGATGATGTGCTGGGGGGGTCTGATCGCTCCTGCCTACCTGGGTGTTGCGGGGGGGGGGGGCACCTCAAAGCCCCCCTCCGCGGCGAAATTCCCCCCCTCCCTCTCCTCCCTACCTTCCCCGGAGATCCGAGGCTGCACAGGAACGGATCTGTCCTGTGCAGCCTCTAACAGGCTCCTGCCTGTCATGTGACAGCGATCCCCGGCTGCTGATTGGCCGGGGATCGCTGATCTGGTACAACGCTGCTACTGTTTTACTTTAGCAGCGTTGTACGAATGTAAACAAAGCGGATTATTTCCGCTTGTGTTTACATTTAGCCTGCGAGCCGCGATCGGCGGCCCGCAGGCTATTCACGGAGCCCATCGGCGTGAATTGACAGGAAGCAGCCGCTCGCCGCGAGCGGCTGCTTCCTGATTAATTAGCCTGCAGCTGGCGACGCAGAACTGCGTCGCTGGTCCTGCAGCTGCCACTTTGCCGACGCGCGGTATGAGTGCGCGGTCGGCAAGTGGTTAAAGAACTTACAAGCTGAATTTTAAAAAAAGTTAAATACCTTTTTAAATTCTTTATGTATGGAGGAAGCCATCGACGCCCTCCCATTCATTCCGCCTTGCCTCCACGGGGAGAGGAGGCCCTAGAACTGCACAGCCACGGCCATCTGTGGCGGCCATATTGAGGCGGGAATTTTAACTCGACCTGTTCAGTGGGGTCGGGACCGGAGGGGCTATTGAAGCGGGGGCAAGACGGAATTAATGGGAGGGCGTCGATGGTGTCCTTCATACATAAAGAATTTAAAAAGGTATTTAACTTTTTTTTTGTAAATTTGAGCTTGTAAGTCCTTTAAGATTAGTGGACACCTGTAATGGTTTCAACCTGTAGTGATCGGATGCGATTGCTAGGGTGACAGTTCTGGGACACAACACGGTACAGACAGACAGATCCTGTGCTGTTACCTAGCAATGCTATTGTGTTTGGATCCAATCTCTACAGACCACTGGCATACAGGGCCGGATTTGTACTCTTTACCGCCCAAGGCCACTGACACCAGCCACCCCCTTTCAGTATAGGTAGCGAGATGACCCCTCCCCCCTTCCCTCCAGTATAGCTAGCTAGATGACCCCCCCCCTTTACCTCCAGTATAGGTAGCCAGTTGACTGCCTTAATCCCTCCTTTTCCTACCCCCCTTTCAGTATAGGTAGCCAGCTCACCTTCACACCGCAGCAGCCATCAGTGTCTCATTTCTCCACTCGTTTCCAGTGCAGAAGATTCCTTTACCCTTCTGTCTCCAATGCTCCCCAAGTCCATAGCCACTGGCTACAATGCAAATGTGCACAGAGTGCAAGGTATACAGTATATTTTGTCCCCAGCTGTGTGCTCCTACTTTTACTGCCTGATGAAGCGGGTGTATGCCTGCGAAACACGTTGTACTTAACCCCTGGAGTGTACCATTAAACTTATCTTTATTGAATTACACAGCTTCCTTGTGTCTGCTTGAGGGAGGTAAGTCCACCACTGCCTCCTAAGCAATTTTAAACATTTTAGATTTTGTTTTTATTCTTTTGGTGCCTCTGTTCATTTTACTATACAGAGTGCAAGGTGGCTGCTGCACAGGCAGCTAGCAGCAGAGTACCGTGGTCAGGCACTTGCCTCATCTCCCTGCATTGCAGCATATGCAAGATTGCAAATGCTGCTTCAGTTTAGCTTGCTGCTTTGGTGCCCTTGCTCCTGTGGAGCCCTAGGCCATGGCCTAGGTGGCCTTGGCCTAAATCCGGCCCTGCTGGCATACAAACTATGATGCGGGGGAGGGTATGGAGCCCTGGGCAGGGGTGCAGCTAAGGTTTTTGTGGCCCCAAGCGGACTGTAGGAAGAGGCCCTATCCAATGGGTGTGGCTATCCCGCGTAAGTGGGCATGGCCATGATATGTGGGTGGAGCGGGAGGGCGGATTGAGGCGGGGCTGTTTGCGGGGGAAAATTGATGTTGGAGTGATTGGGCGTGGCCATGACATTGTATGGGCGGAGCTTAACCATAGCACAGAAAATATAGCCAACTATGACCATTAAATAATAAATGCAGCAACAGTTACCCCAGACACCAGAAAATAAAAACGCAATTTGTGCAACATTTCAGCAGAAAACAAACGCAATTTGGACCACATTTCAGCAGAAATCAAACGCAATTTGGCCCACATTTCAGCAGAAATCAAACGCAATTTGGGCCACATTTCAGCAGAAATCAAACGCAATTTGGGCACATTTTCAGCAGAAATCAAACGCAATTTGGGCACATTTTCAGCAGAAATCAAATGCAATTTGTGCAACATTTCAACAGAAAACAAACGGAATTTGGGCCACATTTTAGCAGAAATCAAACGCAATTTGGGCCACATTTCAGCAGAAATCAAACGCAATTTGGGCCACATTTCAGCAGAAATCAAACGCAATTTGGGCACATTTTCAGCAGAAATCAAACGCAATTAGGGCACAGTTTAGCAGAAATCAAACCCAATTAGGGCACATTTTCAGCAGAAATCAAACGCAATTTGGGCACATTTTCAGCAGAAATCAAACGCAATTAGGGCAAATTTTCAGCAGAAATCAAACCCAATTAGGGCACATTTTCAGCAGAAATCAAACGCAATTTGGGCACATTTTCAGCAGATATCAAACGCAATTAGGGCACATTTTCAGCAGAAATCAAAAGCAATTTAGGCCACATTTCAGCAGAAATCAAACGCAATTTGGGCACATTTTCAGCAGATATCAAACGCAATTTGGGCACATTTTCAGCAGAAATCAAATGGAATTAGGGCACATTTTCAGCAGAAATCAAATGCAATTAGGACACATTTTCAGGAGATATCAAACGCACTTTGGGCACAGTTCAGCAGAAATCAAATGCAATTAGGGCACATTTTCAGCAGATCTCAAACGCAATTAGGGCTGCAAAAAGAAAATAATTTACTCACCTGGCACTGGCAGAAGTCTTCTCTCCCCGTCTCCTGGCCGGCTCCTCAGGCGCGCAGTTCCCACGGTGCTCCCTCCCTCCTCCAGTCTCCCGCGCTGATTGAATGCAGGGCTACGGGAAGATGGCCACCTGAAGCCCTGTACTGGAGACATAAATAGTCTCCAGAGCAGGGCTTCGGCGGCGGCCATCTTCCCGTAGCCCTGCTCTGCTTTGCCAGCCCTGCGGGGCTGTGGGAAAACAGTAACGTCACGCCGACGCCGAGGCCCCTAAGACCTTGAGGCCCCAAGCGGACGCTTGGTTTGCTTGGTGCCTCGCGACGCCCCTGGCCCTGTGTGAGGAGTAGACAGGGGGGTAACTAACAGACAAGCCAGCTGCTTAACCTGTAAGATGAATGCACTTCTATAGTGCATGGAGAAGCCATGGTGTCTGAAAGTGCCCTGTCTGCCCCGCCCCAACTGTAGCACTGATTGAAAGAGTGTGCCCTCTGACACAGCTGCTCCGCCCACCCTCTCCTCTGCTTGTGTCTACACAGGAAGCTCTCCTCCTGTACTTGAGGCAGAAGATTTGAGCTCTTGCATGCTGTCTGCCTGGAAGACATGAATCGCTCCTCTTTACACATAGTATAGCTGTGCTTCCAGCCAGTGGCGTAGCTATGAATTTAGGGGCCCCGGTGCGAGTTTTACATTGGGGCCCCCCCCAAGAACTCTATATGTAGCAATTGATACAGCGCAACAAAACCTGCCAAGGTCATCTACAGTGTCAGAGGTGCCAGAAGGGGATGGGGAACAGCTTGTTAATGATTACTACCATTTAAAGCATATATAGAAGTGATCATTACCAACACAGGACCAATAAACAGCTTATACTTTGGTTTAGGAAGGGCCCCATGGGGCCCCTCTGGCCCAAGGGCCCCGATGCGGTCGCTACCTCTGCAACCCCTATTGCTACGCCCCTGCTTCCAGCCTGGACTCTGCAGGGACCAGCTTATCTCCTGTGTTTCATTGTCTGCTTTCCTGGTAATGGGCGGGAGGGAATTCAGCAACTCCACTGCATACCTCCCAACTTTTTGAGATGAGAAAGAGGGACACTTAAAGAGAGTCTGAAGCGAGAATAAATCTCGCTTCAGAGCTCATATGCTAAAACGACGCTATCCCGCGGCTAAACAGGGGTCCCTTACCTCCCAAATCCCCTCAGTGCAGCAGGGGATCACTTCCTGATTGAGGCAGGGCTAATGGCCGCAGCCTTGCCTCACGCGCGTCTGTCAGCGCGTATCTCCGCCTCTCCTCTGCCCCTCTCAGTCTACCTTCGCTGAGAGGGGCGGGGGAGAGGCGGCGATGCGCCGCTGATAGACGGCGCTGAGAGGCAGGGCTGCAGCCGTTAGCCCTGCCTCAAGAGCAGCAAAATCTACGACCAAGTTGGTCGTAGATTTTGCAGGGGTGGGTTTGGGGGGTAAGAAACCCCCGTTTAGCCGCGGGATAGCGGCGTTTTAGCAGGGGCACTCATGCCCCTGCTGAATATAAGCACTGAAGCGAGATTTATTCTCGCTTCAGTGTCTCTTTAAGCCACGCCCCTGCCACACCCCTGATCACGCACGCCCCGTCACAACCCTAGTCACGCATACCATGAAGATTTCATCAGAAAAATATGTTTTATAATTTAAACCACACTGGCCCTTTCTATCCTGGTTCATTTCCTTCATATTACCATTTTAACATTAGTAATATATCAATTTAAAGGATGGGAATAAAGTTTAGAGTCAAACACATTTTTTAGTAGAGAAATATATATATTTTCATAGAAAGAGGAACAAAGTCCTGAAAAAAGGACAAATAAGAAAGAGGGACAGTGGGACAGGGCTCCCAAAGAGGGACTGTCCCTCCAAAAGAGGGACAGCTGGGCGTTATGCAACTGTATGGCTTGCAGAGTTGCAAGGCTCCGCCATTTCCTTTCAAGCAAGTGTGTAATACCTTGCTGATCAAACAGTGATTTCTGCTCTTTGTTTGAAAGAGTATACATGTTATTGCCCACAGAGGTTCTCCTGGTATGCGTGTGTGTGTGTGTGTGTGTATATATATATACTGTATATATACTGTATATATATATATATATATATATATATATATATATATATATATATATAAAATATATACGTGTGTTTGCGGACCACTGGGCTATGTGGGTGGGTGTGCGTTCGTGGGGTGTTGCAGGTGTCTGTCCATCGGTGCGGTTGGGGGTCTCCCAGGTAGCAGGGCACTGGCTATTATACAGGGAGCCCTACAAACCTCATACAGGTACGGATATTTCCCCAGTTTAAAATCTCTCTCTGTCACTCTCTCTCTCTCTCTCTCTCTCTCCCTCTCTCTCTCTCTCTCTCTCTCTCTCTCTCTCTCTCTCTCTCTCTCTCTCTCTCTCTCTATATATATATATATATATATAGATATATATTTAGATGACAAGCAATATCCCTTTGTCTTTATTGCAGAGCTTACTTGAGTCGACTGAGAGGACGGGAGACCGATCCTGGGAATGGAGCGACGGAGGGAGGCGAGCCAGGTGAGAACCATAGCAATTCCTCTATAACCCTACACAGCAACATTCCACTGTGCAGTTCTGTGTCATAGCTTCCCAGTACCCCATAATGCTTCCCAGTACCCCATAATGCTTCCCAGTACCCCATAAAGCTTCCCAGTACCCCATAATGCTTCCCAGTACCCCATAATGCTTCCCTGTACTCAGCATGCTTCCCGGTACCCCATCATGCTTCCCAGTACCCCATAAAGCTTCCCAGTACCCCCATAAAGCTTCCCTGTACTCATCATGCTTCCCGGTACTCCATCTTGCTTCCCAGTACCCCCATAAAGCTTCCCAGTATCCCTGCACCACATAATGTATCCCAGCACCGCATAATGTATCCCAGCACCTGATAATGTATCCCAACACCGCATAATGTATCCCAACACCGCATAATGTATCCCTGCACCGCATAATGTATCCCAGCACCGCACAATGTATCCCAGCACCATATAATGTATCCCTGCACCTGATAATGTATCCCAGCACCGCATAATGTATCCCAGCACCGCATAATGTATCCCAGCACCACATAAAGTATCCCAGCACCGCATAATGTATCCCTGCACCGCATAATGTATCCCAGCACCACATAATGTATCCCAGCACCGCATAATGTATCCCAGCACCATATAATGTATCCCTGCACCACATAATGTATCCCAGCACCGCATAATGTATCCCAGCACCATATAATGTATCCCAGCACCACATAATGTATCCCAGCACCGCATAATGTATCCCAGCACCGCATAATGTATCCCAGCACCATATAATGTATCCCTGCACCACATAATGTATCGCAGCACCGCATAATGTATCCCTGCACCACATAATGTATCCCTGCACCTGATAATGTATCCCTGCACCGCATAATGTATCCCAGCACCGCATAATGTATCCCTGCACCACATAATGTATCTCTGCACCTGATAATGTATCCCTGCACCGCATAATGTATCCCAGCACCGCATAATGTATCCCAGCTCCACATAAAGTATCCCAGCACCGCATAATGTATCCCTGCACCACATAATGTATCCCAGCACCGCATAATGTATCCCTGCACCGCATAATGTATCCCTGCACCACATAATGTATCGTAGCACCGCATAATGTATCCCAGCACCGCATAATGTATCCCTGCACCACATAATGTATCGCAGCACCGCATAATGTATCCCTGCACCGCATAATGTATCCCAGCACCACATAAAGTATCCCAGCACCGCATAATGTATCCCTGCACCGCATAATGTATCCCAGCACCACATAAAGTATCCCAGCACCGCATAATGTATCCCTGCACCGCATAATGTATCCCAGCACCGCATAATGTATCCCAGCACCGCATAATGTATCCCAGCACCACATAAAGTATCCCAGCACCGCATAATGTATCCCAGCACCACATAAAGTATCCCAGCACCGCATAATGTATCCCTGCACCGCATAATGTATCCCAGCACCGCATAATGTATCCCTGCACCGCATAATGTATCCCAGCACCGGATAATGTATCCCAGCACCGCATAATGTATCCCAGCACCGCATAATGTATCCCAGCACCGCATAATGTATCCTAGCACCGCATAATGTATCCCTGCACCGCATAATGTATCCCAGCACCACATAAAGTATCCCAGCACCGCATAATGTATCCCTGCACCGCATAATGTATCCCAGCACCGCATAATGTATCCCTGCACCGCATAATGTATCCCAGCACCGGATAATGTATCCCAGCACCGCATAATGTATCCCAGCACCGCATAATGTATTCCAGTATGCAACGCGTTTCACAGAGGTGTCTGGCTCTTCTACTGACCATATATGCTATTGCTCCGTTGTTATTGCCTGATGAAGCGGGATCAAACCTGCGAAATGCGTTGCATATTTGGAGTTCATAAATAAAATATATTGACTGTCTTCACTACAGTCTTTGTGTGTCTACTTGGAGGAGGTAAGTCCACCACTACCTCCTCTATTTACCAAGAATTTGGTTTTTAAGCTCATTTAGCTTCCTTTTATCCTTTTGGCACCTCTGTTCTCCTGCATATTACTGTTAGGAGTGGAGAGGGCGGAGGGTTAGTGTTAGGGGTGTTAGGGGTGGAGAGGGGGGAGGTTAGTGTTAGGAGTGGAGAGGCGAGAGGTTAGTGTTAGGAGTGGAGATGGGGAGGTTAGTGTTAGCTGTGGATAGGGGGGAGCTTAGTGTTAGGAGTGGAGAGGTTTGTGTAAGGTGTGGAGATGAGGGAGGTTGGTGTTAGCTGTGGAGAGGGGGCAGGTTAGTGTTAGGTGTGGAGATGGGGGAGGTTGGCGTTAGGTGTGGAGAGGCACAAGGTTAGTGTTAGGTGTGGAGATGGTGGGGAGAGAGCGGACACAGACACAAGCGCGGAGGGGAGCGAGGGGCAGCGGACCACACGGGGAGCCAGTATATGCCGGTACAGGAATTACACAGGGAGCAGACCACACAGGTAGCTAATACAAGGAATCCCTGACATGGTGGCAGGTCGCGGTTCGTATCGCCGGTGCTCGGAAGTCGGGGATTCCCTGCATTTGCTGTATAAGGCACAGGGATTTTTCCTCCCCATTTTTGGAGGCAAAAAGTGAGACTTATACGGTGGAAAATATGGTAATATCTGTGTACTCTGAGGTCTATTCTGCCTTCATTGTGCTAATAAGCTTTTTATCCATCCACAGAGGAAGCGGGAAGATGATGGGATGTGCGCCATCTGGCTCGCTGATATCCAGGAGGAAGAGAGGGTGAGGTAAGTAATGCTCATTTCTGTTACACATTTCTATTGTCTTTGCTGTATTTAGTGTCACATATAGCCTCTGTCAGTCTGGATATTAATGTACATTTCTGTTCTCCCTGCAGACGACTTCCGTGCAACCACCATTTCCACCAGACCTGCATCGATAGTTGGCTGCAGGAGAGCCGGACCTGTCCCCTCTGCAGGAGTCCCATCGCCGCACCCCGTCACATCTGAGCAACGCTGGATAACAGACCCTCTAGGGCCCCTCGCTCCCCTCTGCGCTTGTGTCTGTGTCCGCTCTCTCCTCACCATCCCCACACGGGCACCGTGGCCCGTGCGGGCACTGTGGCTACCTAAATGGAAAAGGCGTGGGAGGAGAGCCGGACCTGTCCCCTCTGCAGGAGTCCCATCGCCGCACCCCGTCACATCTGAGCAACGCTGGATAACAGGCCTTCTAGGGCCCCTCGCTCCCCTCCGCGCTTGTGTCTGTGTCCGCTCTCTCCACACCATCCCCACACGGGCACAGTGGCCCGTCAGGGCACTGTGGCTACCTAAATGGAAAAGGCGTGGGAGGTTCTCTGGCTATCTAAATGGGGGGTTGGGGCACTCTGGCTACCTAAAAGGGGTAATTCTGGCTAACTAAAAGGGGGACACTCAAGCTAAGTAAAAGGGGGGCAATCTGGCTAACTAACAGGGGGACACTCTGGCTAACTAACAGGGGGACACTCTGGCTAACTAAAAGGGGGACACTCTGGCTAACTAAAAGGGGGACACTCTGGCTAACTAAAAGGGGGACACTCTGGCTAACTAAAAGGGGGACACTCTGGCTAACTAAAAGGGGGGTAATCTGGCTATATAAAAGGAGGTCGTGCCAGCTACCTAAAGGGGGGCACTCTGGCTAATTCAAAGGGGGGCACCCTGGTTACCTAAAAGGTGGGGGGGTGTAAAATCCTGGGGGTATTGATCCAGGGATTTTATCTGACTGCTATTTGGAGTCGGGAAGGAATTTTTTCCCTTTTATGGCTAATTGGCCCAGGCCTTGAAGGGTTTTTCGCCTTCCTCTGGATCAACTAGGATATGTTATATTTTTTGTATTTCTACTTTCTTTATAATATATGTATTAATCTTAACTGTGTCTGTGTGTTTTTATCTCTCTGATAAAAGTGTGTTTCCTATAGGTACAAATAATGTATAGAATAATGGGTAACGCCACTAATGTCAGTACCACAGTCTATGGCCATTCTGGGGGGAGAGGAGCAAATTAGCATTTCTCTGACTAAACAAACTTTGCGTAATCATTACCAACATCTGAGTAATAGAAGATATCTGGAAAGACCTGTGGATCTTCCAGAGGGGCACAAAAATATGGCAAAAAAGGATCCGCATATAGGATATAATATGCAAGATCACAAAAGGGGGTAGTCACAAACCCGGGTGGCTACCAGCAACCACTGGGCCCTTTCCACTAGCGATTGCTAGCGCTTGCGTTAAATGCTAGCGATTGCGATTCAGCAGGTCCCTAATTTTTTTCCGCGATTGCGATAGCAATTTTGCTATGCAATACATTGCATAGTAAAATCGCTGTAAAAATCTCTTCACAGCGCTATTGTGCTTTGGTATAAACCGAATCGCAGTAGTGAAAAACACCTACCGTGATTCCTATGTTATTTAGCAAACCCCAGCGATTTAAAAATGGCTAGTGGTTTGTGATTTTGGTAATTCAGCATCGCAATTGCCGCAAGTGGAAAAGGGCCCTACAGCTCTTTAGAAGTAATCAGTCGATAGGTTGGCACATCTATTGGATGTATACAGTCACTCTCCAAATAAACACTTACATGGGGAAATTGTAAAGCAAAAACAAAATACCCAACATAAAACAACCACAGAGGGGTCGATCAACAAATTAATAGGAGGAGGTGCCTCCAAAAATATCTAAAATGGTTAAAATCAGTTTAAAAGTTAAAAAGAAAATTATCTCAAATGCAGGATAGACGATAGACCAGTAATATAGAAGTTCAGATACTTGGTCTATCTCGTCTAATTTTCCTTGTTTTTGTAGATTTTTGCGATATATATATATATATATCTATATATATCTATATATATATATATATCTATATATATATATATCTATATATATATATATCTATATATATATATATATATATATCTATATATATATATATATATATATATATATATATATATATATATATATCTATATATATATATATATATATATATAGATATAGATATATATATATATATATATATATATATATATAGATATATATATATATATATAGATATATATATATATATATATACACAGGGGTGTGATTCAGACGCTACTGACTAGATGGATCAGCAGCACTGCCAGGTTTGGAAGGAAATAAGTAATAATAATCGGAACATTTGGGCAACATCCATAGGCCTCACACCTCGGGTTCCTTTTGTAAAATTGATAGTTTTATGTCTACTGAATAAATGTTATGTAAATGTGTTCATTTGTACACTACAAGGTTTTATCTAGTACAGTATATTACATTGGTATTGGTTTATATGATAAATGTATATCACGAATATCACTTTTACAATTTAGACACTAGATGGCAGCAAAAGAACTGTGTTTAGGTATACAGTATATCGGTATAATGTAAAATGAACTTTTCTGAGATTTATTTTTAACACCATACTGATTCGTTCTAATGGCATTTAGATCATATTTTACAATGGAACATATTTTTCCTTTGAGGATTTTTTACTGTTTGCCATCTAACGGAGAATATTAGGGAACTGCATTGATGGCGTCAAAGTGATGTCAGCCTACACATTGTGCTTTCATGCGCATTTTTGTTCTCCATATCAGTGCGCTGTGAAAAGTTTCAGTTTTTCAGCATATAGTGTAAGAGAGGCCATAGGGAAAGATGGCCACTGAACTGCACATCCATTATCTTTTCAGTTACAACTGATATAGTGTAAAAGGACCCTTAGGCCTGGAACCTACTGAAATCAGCAAACGCGAAACCCTACCGCTAGCGGTTTATCTGAACGGTTTGCAAGCGGATTAATGCGCGTTTTCGGTCGCGTTTTGCAACATTGTATTTTTTTGCTCAGCGGTTGCGTAGCGTTTTGCGTTTCGCGTTTTTATCCTGATTGGTCCTGTGAATTATTTTTCATTTTGTTACAGTGTGGTGAACCGCAAAACGCTAGCAAAACCGCTCAGTTTAGGTTTTGCTGAGCGTTTCCGCTAGCGTTTCAATACTTTACATTGAAGCGCTAACGCTCCCAAAATGCTGCAGGTCCTGCGTTTGCGTTTCGGCAAAGTGCTAGCGTATCGCAGCGCTGCCAAAACGCTGCCAAAAGCGCTCCTGTGGGTTCCAGCCCTTAGGGTGTTGTTTTCACTGATATGCATTTATGTGCCCCACGGTGCTGTTTTCAGGCAAATGTGTATTCTAGCCCTATGCAGGTCCTCCAATGTAAAACATGCTTTTCTCCCTGTAGGAACTAATTAATTAGCTTATGCACACTTTAAGAAACCCAGAACTGGCTACATCATGCATGCAGACTTTCATTGTTGCAGGCTGTTATCCCCTTAGAGAAATTCAATCTGTTCATTCCCCTTTGCAATTTGAACAGCAGAATGATGCAATCCAAGCAGCAGATTAGCCCCATATACAGAACCTGAAACTAGATCCTTTTAAAGTGACATTGAAGCAAAAACAAATAAAAAGTGTGATAATTAATAGAAGTAGTAGCAAGGAAAAGAGTTGCATATTTTTTATTTTTGCTTATATAGATTTTTTTGGAAACCTTGCATCATTCTGTCACATTTGCAATTACAAACGACACACAGGGCCATATGCAATTTCGTTTTTCACCTGAGTTTTCTCCTAGGTGTTATTTTAAATCTTGTCAATAAAATCCCTTTTAAACCACTAGCAAGAAAAAAATACTCAAAATAATTTTGATAGTACTTTTTGATACTTTTTTGTTTCTATTGCAAAGTACTAAAAAGTTATTTTAAATCAAAGATGAAATTTTTTTCTCCTAGGAAGAAGGTGGAAAAAGGAACTGCATATGGGCCACTGTATTTTAAACTATGAAATAGAGCAGAGCTAATGACCCGTTGAACTCCCCTGCAGCAAAACCTTATCTGAAGCTGAGTCTCACTGTTTCTTTGATGTATAAGTGCTTCAGAAAATAGGACTGTCTCCCCAACCAAGTTGGGTCAGAGAGCTCAGAGAAGGCTATTTTGCACAGATAACAACTGAAGTTTTTTTTTTTAACTCTTCCTGTACTGAAAACAATATACGGTAAGACTCTGTGCTTTGCTACTAATGTTCTATTTCTTAGCTGTACTACACATACAGTTTATTATATCATACATTTATTTTCACTGCAGATTCCCTTTTAGATACCTGCATCTGGTGATGTGATTAAGTTTTTAAGGCAACATTTTTAGCTAAAAAAAAAAAATCTCATGTCATGCTAAAAAGGTAATCTTTGATCATTCTAACCAACAAGCTGTGAGGTATTACTTTTTTTTAAACATTTAGCACTTTATTGAAACATGTCAGCTTTACAACATAAGCGTAACGACAACATTCATTGCAATAAGGAAGACATACCCTGTATGAACAATAACAATTACATAAAAAAACACAATTAACTATTTTAGTCACGTCCAAAGGCTGGTGCTGCACGCTCCCGTGCCGCCGCCCGTTAGCCCGGAGATCAATGAACGGGAAAATAGTTCCCATTCATTGATCTGTGTCCCCGTTAGAAAGACTGATCTTTCTGAAGAAAAAAAAAGTTTCCTGTTCTCCCTATACTTCCTGGAAGTGAGAGTCAGTCAAAAATTGACTGTGGCCAAATAGTAAAACTACTACATAGATTTTTTTTCCATTAAATAAACACACATTATTACATTTAAAATTAACTGTTTACCTCCCACACCAAAAATTACCCAAATAAAATGTTTAATGAAAAAAAATAATTACAATAAAGAAAAACCCAAAAAACCTAAAAACATAAATAGTTAACTAAGGGTCGGAACTTTTTGAATATATATGCGAAGAGCCTATATTACTAATATTTTTTAAATTATTAGCTTGTAAATAGTGATGGACGCAAAAAATGCACCTTTATTTCCAAATAAAATATTGGCACCATACATTGTGATAGGGACATCATTTAAATGGTGTAGTAACCGGGACATATGGGCAAATAAAATACATAAGTTTTAATTATGGTAGCATGTATTATTTTAAAGCTATAATGGCCGAAAACTGAGAAATAATTAATTTTTTCATAATATTCCCGTTTAAAGTGCATTTAAAAAAATACTTCTTAGCAAAGTGTACCACCCAAAGAAAGCCTAATTGGTGGCAGAAAAAAACATGATATAGATCGATTCATTGTGATAAGTAGTGATAAAGTTATTGGCAAATGAATGGGAGGTGAAAATTGCTCGGATGCATAATGTGAATAACGACTAAAGGCTGAAGTGGCACATAACAGAATATCTACACGCAATAGTGATGAAATAGCAATAGTGATGAAACATGAAACATCAGGAATTCCCACAATACAAAGAAATGCAGTAGAGACATAGGTCCATGGTGTCACTACACCAACACCATTAGGTGGTAACAAGTAGTGTTGGGCGAACACCTAGATGTTCAGGTTCGCGAACGTTCGCCGACCATCGCCGCGATGTTCGGGTGTTCGACCCGAACTCCGAACAAAATGGAAGTCAATGGGGACCCGAACTTTCGTGCTTTGTAAAGCTTCCTTACATGCTACATACCCCATATTTGCAGGGTATGTGCACCTTGGGAGTGGGTACAAGAGGAAAAAAAAATTAACAAAAAAAGCTTATAGTTTTTGAGAAAATCGATTTTAAAGTTTCAAAGGGAAAACTGTCTTTTAAATGCGGGAAATGTCTGTTTTCTTTGCACAGGTAACATGCTTTTTGTCGGCATGCAGTCATAAATGTAATACATATAAGAGGTTCGCGCTTTGAGACACAACAACCCAGGCCTTGCATGAGGACAAGAAGCGTGCGGATAGCAATTTGCGTTTTGTCGCCATGCAGTCATAAATGTAATACAGATGAGAGGTTCAATAAACAGGGACCGGAAACGCTAACCCATCACAGATGTTCATTGTTCATGTTACTTGGTTGGGGTCCGGGAGTGTTGCGTAGTCGTTTCCAATCCAGGATTGATTCATTTTAATTTGAGTCAGACGGTCTGCATTTTCTGTGGAGAGGCGGATACGCCGATCTGTGACGATGCCTCCGGCAGCACTGAAACAGCGTTCCGACATAACGCTGGCTGCCGGGCAAGCCAGCACCTCTATTGCGTACATTTCCAGTTTGTGCCAGGTGTCTAGCTTCGATACCCAATAGTTGAAGGGTGCAGATGGATTGTTCAACACAGCTATGCCATCTGACATGTAGTCCTTGACCATCTTCTCCAGGCGATCGGTGTTGGAGGTGGATCTGCACGCTTGCTGTTCTGTGTGCTGCTGCATGGGTGTCAGAAAATTTTCCCACTCCAAGGACACTGCCGATACCATTCCCTTTTGGGCACTAGCTGCGGCTTGTGTTGTTTGCTGCCCTCCTGGTCGTCCTGGGTTTGCGGAAGTCAGTCTGTCGGCGAACAACTGGCTAGAGGAGGGGGAGGATGTCAATCTCCTCTTTAAAGTCTCCACAAGGGCCTGCTGGTATTCTTCCATTTTGACCTGTCGGACTCTTTCTTCAAGCAGTTTTGGAACATTGTGTTTGTACCGTGGATCCAGAAGGGTATAAACCCAGTAATTGGTGTTGTCCAGAATGCGCACAATGCAAGGGGCGCGTTCAATGCAGTCCTAGGCCGAAGAGGTCATAGCCTAGGGTCACAAAAACCTGTTTATTTGGGCTATTTCAATGGTAGTGATGGTGACGTACATAAATCTCAGCCATGGCCGTTAGCAACGTCTGAATTTCACGAAATGTCTCATGCAGGTAGAAGACATATTGTTAGACTTGGATTCCAAAGATGGGGTCCCTACATCTCTGCAAACCAGAGTTACAGGGGTCCAAAATTGGTAAAATCCCCCATAGGCTTTCATTGGGCCTCCTATTTACAGTTCCAAAATCTCACATCTTTTCAAAGGGCAATGGCTCAGCAGTACCAAATTTTCTAGCATTGTAGGGACCCTTAGGGGGATCATGACTGGTGAGTTTTGCCACTGCTGAGCCATTGCCCTTTGAAATGGTGTGAGATTTTGGAACGGTAAATAGTAGGCCCAATGAAAGCCTATGAGGGATTTTACCAATTTTGGAGCCCTGTAACTCTGGTTTGCAGAGATGTAGGGACCCCATCTTTGGAATCCAAGTCTAACAATATGTCTTCTACCTGCATGAGACATTTCGTGAAATTCAGACGTTGCTAACGGCCATGGCTGAGATTTATGTACGTCACCATCACTACAATTGAAATAGCCCAAATAAACAGGTTTTTATGACCCTAGGCTATGACCTCTTTGGCCTAGGGGCCCGAAACTCACCAGCCATGTTCCCCCTAAGAGTCCCTACAATGCTAGAAAATTTGGTACTACTGAGCCATTGCCCTTTGAAAAGATGTGAGATTTTGGAAAGTGAAATAGGGAGGCAATGAAAGTCTATGGGGGATTTTACCAATTTTGGACCCCTGTAACTCTGGTTTGCAGAGATGTAGGGACCCCATCTTTGGAATCCAAGTCTAACAATATGTCTTCTACCTGCATGAGACATTTTGTGAAATTCAGACGTTGCTAACGGCCATGGCTGAGATTTATGTACGTCACCATCACTACCATTGAAATAGCCCAAATAAACAGGTTTTTGTGACCCTAGGCTATGACCTCTTTGGCCTAGGGGCCCGAAACTCACCAGTCATGTTCCCCCTAAGGGTCCCTACAATGCTAGAAAATTTGCCACTGCTGATCAATTGCCCTTTGAAAAGATGTGAGATTTTGGAACTGTAAATAGGAGGCCCAATGAAAGCCTATGGGGGATTTTACCAATTTTGGACCCCTGTAACTCTGGTTTGCAGAGATGTAGGGACCCCATCTTTGGAATCCAAGTCTAACAATATGTCTTCTACCTGCATGAGACATTTCGTGAAATTCAGACGTTGCTAACGGCCATGGCTGAGATTTATGTACGTCACCATCACTACCATTGAAATAGCCCAAATAAACAGGTTTTTGTGACCCTAGGCTATGACCTCTTCGGCCTAGGACTGCATTGAACGCGACCCACGCATTGTGCGCATTCTGGACAACACCAATTACTGGGTTTATACCCTTCTGGATCCACGGTACAAACACAATGTTCCAAAACTGCTTGAAGAAAGAGTCCGACAGGTCAAAATGGAAGAATACCAGCAGGCCCTTGTGGAGACTTTAAAGAGGAGATTGACATCCTCCCCCTCCTCTAGCCAGTTGTTCGTCGACAGACTGACTTCCGCAAACCCAGGACGACCAGGAGGGCAGCAAACAACACAAGCCGCAGCTAGTGCCCAAAAGGGAATGGTATCGGCAGTGTCCTTGGAGTGGGAAAATTTTCTGACACCCATGCAACAGCACACAGAACAGCAAGCGTGCAGATCCACCTCTAACACCGATCGCCTGGAGAAGATGGTCAAGGACTACATGTCAGATGGCATAGCTGTGTTGAACAATCCATCTGCACCCTTCAACTATTGGGTATCGAAGCTAGACACCTGGCACAAACTGGAAATGTACGCAATAGAGGTGCTGGCTTGCCCGGCAGCCAGCGTTATGTCGGAACGCTGTTTCAGTGCTGCCGGAGGCATCGTCACAGATCGGTGTATCCGCCTCTCCACAGAAAATGCAGACCGTCTGACTCAAATTAAAATGAATCAATCCTGGATTGGAAACGACTACGCAACACTCCCGGACCCCAACCAAGTAACATGAACAATGAACATCTGTGATGGGTTAGCGTTTCCGGTCCCTGTTTATTGAGCCTCTTATCTGTATTACATTTATGACTGCATGGCGACAAAACGCAAATTGCTATCCGCACGCTTCTTGTCCTCATGCAAGGCCTGGGTTGTTGTGTCTCAAAGCGTGGCCTTCTCCTCCTGCGCCACCCTCCTCCTGTTCCATCACGTGTGCTGCTGCTGGGTTAGCGTTACCGGTCCCTTTTCCTGGAACCTCTTATATGTATTACATTTATGACTGCATGCCGACAAAAAGCATGTTACCTGTGCAAAGAAAACAGACATTTCCCGCATTTAAAAGACAGTTTTCCCTTTGAAACTTTAAAATCGATTTTCTCAAAAACTATAAGCTCTTTTTGCTAAAAATTTTTTCCTCTTGTACCCACTCCCAAGGTGCACATACCCTGTAAATTTAGGGTATGTAGCATATAATGAGGCTTTACAAAGCACGAAAGTTCGGGTCCCCATTGACTTCCATTATGTTCGGAGTTCGGCTCGAACACCCGAACATCGCGGCCATGTTCGGCCCGAACCCGAACATCTAGATGTTCGCCCAACACTACACGTGACCCGTTCGGCCAATCACAGCGCTAGCCGAACGTTCGGGTAACGTTCGGCCATGCGCTCTTAGTTCGGCCATATGGCTGAACAGTTTGGCCGAACACCATCAGGTGTTCGGCCAAACTCGAACATCACCCGAACAGGGTGATGTTCTGCAGAACCCGAACAGTGGCGAACACTGTTCGCCCAACACTAGTAACAAGTGACACACCTCACCTCAGTATCAGGAGGGAAGAGGTGAAAGAAGAAGAAGAGGAGAAAGAGAAAAAGAAAAGGAAGGAAGAGAGAAAAAGGAACAGGAGTATCATATCCCAGGTTAGGCAAGTTGCATCAATGCTCCATAATCATCTGAATATTTAAACATCTCCCAGGTGGCCAAAGTCTGTGTAAACTGCTCCGTTCTATCCTGAGAAAGAAGGAAGATCTCCTCTATCTGCACAGTTTTGTCTAACCCAGCAACCACTGGGGGACAGTAGGGGCAAGCCCAGGATTTTCAAGAGGGGGATTCCTGTAAAGTCTGCCTCAGCCACGCACAATACAGTATAATAATATGGTAGGACATCATACTGGGTAAACATAATGAAATTTACCGTCCAACTGACCGACCGACAACGGAATCGATCAGGAGCAGTGGATACAGATAATGAGGACAGCCAGCATTTCTAATGAAGGGAAAGTGAAGCTCACACAGCAGGGCTCAGGGCTGTGCTCATACCTGGCATTGAGCTCTGTAAAGTTCCCCAGAGCTGCTCCATGCTTTGTACACATTGCTGCTCCGTCCAAAGTCAACTGTAGCAGGGAAAGAAAGGGGGCAGTGCTATGAGCTGCAGGATGCCTGCAGACATTCTGGTGTCTGAACTTATGCCTGTCCCCAGACACTGTCCCAGACCTGGTCTGAGGGGGGATTCTGGGCAGCTGTAATCCCCCCGTGTTTGCCTATGAGGGGGGTCCAGTTTCTTCCACAGAAAGGGAATGGTCGCACAGGCTGCGTTAACTAGGTGTAAAAGAATACCAATAAGGCTGCGTTTCAAAGTCCTTATATCTAACAGATACGGACCACCCTATAAAAGCAAATAAAAATCGCACATAGTGCAAAGTATTGTTTTGGTAAAATCACAATAAGCACCCCGTGTTGCAGTCCAGGGGGACGTGCCACCACCATATAGGGATCAGGATTTTTTCCCCCTCTTGTGCATGCACTCACCGGAACGCTACGTGTCATCAAGCATATCACAAGTGCTGCAGCAGAACGAACACAGGACTCCCAGCATATGACCGATAAAATAATCCGTTTATTACCAACATTCGGCAGCTTTGACATGGGTTTTCATCCCTGACCGCGGAACACAGGGGAACATGTCCACTCTCGGCTTACCTTCTCTCGCAGCGTTAGCGTGTACTCCGGCTCCGCCGTAGTACACGCTGACGCTGCGAGAGAAGGCAAGGGGGGCGCACTTGAGGGGGGGGGGCGCACTTGGGCAGCCCAGCCTCTGTTGGTGGTGGACCTTGTCCCGGCCCTGTCTCCTGGTGGCGATTTCTCTTGTACGCTTGATGGGGGGCCTGGCCAACAGTGTTGCTGCGGCGGCGGCGAGGTTCAAGTTACGACCTTGTCTGTGCCACGTGCCAGGAAACCCTTGTTTTGCTCTAATATCCTGTCTCGCCCGACCCGTCACTCATCCAAACTACTCCCACCACCATTCCACATGTTGAGTGGAGGTCAGTGGCTATGACCGCTGTGTTACCCCCAGTAAGCAATGACGTGAGGATATGAAAAGCTTGCACACCAAGACCCCTCCTGGAAGTGGCTATAGGAGGCCTCCACAAGATATTAAGCACCGATCATCAGAAGCTCCAGTGTCATCATTGCTTTAGCATTTGAGAAGACCTAGCACGTTCAGAATGGCTTTGAAATTAAACTCAATTATTGCTGAGAAAAAGTGACAATTCATCTATCTCAGCTCTATATGTCACATGAACTACAGGACAGGAAACCACAGCTGTTAGAATACAAAGATTCGATACTTACCAGGGGCT
This sequence comes from Hyperolius riggenbachi, assembly GCF_040937935.1. Classification (NCBI taxonomy): domain Eukaryota; kingdom Metazoa; phylum Chordata; class Amphibia; order Anura; family Hyperoliidae; genus Hyperolius; species Hyperolius riggenbachi. The sequence continues at coordinate 245,297,123 of NC_090653.1, read as the reverse complement.
TCCTCCAGCCCCATAAGCATGTCCGAGTCCCTCACCATCCTACCACGGTCTGCCGCTCAGCTGTGATCAGCCCCGATAATTGGTTCAGTTATGGTCTTCTGCCCATGTGCCGGAGGTCCGCGCATGCGGAGAAGACCCCGACTGACGGGACTGAGCCAGTTACCTGGGCTGATCGCGGCTAAATGGCAGCCCGCGTGAGGGACTTGGACGTGCTTATGGGGCTGGAGGAAGCCCCAGGTAAGTATCAAATCTGTATTCTAACAACTCTGGTACACTTTAATGACGAACCTTATTTCAGTTTCCCTACATGCCCAGGAAAAGTATGATCCCTGCCTAAAAAAATTAAAACAGAGAATATGTACATCAAGTAATAGTCTGTAATATGGTCACCTGGTACTGGTTAGTGTTTGCCCATTATAAAATCTTTCAGCTCCCTGATTTACATTCTGAAATTTATCACTGGTGGTGACATCTTTAGTTCTGCCAGGTGAGATCTGCGGAATGCTCGTTATGAGCCACACAGACGCACAATATCAGCCACACAGACCCCCCCCCCCCCCCCTCCTGATCATATATTTGAGATTTCTTGAGGGAAAGGAGTTATCAGCTACTGAATGGGATGAAGTTCAATCCTGGGTTAAAGTTCCTCTTTAAAGTGTACCTGAGAGGGGGGCACACTCAAAAATGTTCTGCTTACCCGGGGTTTCCTCCAGCCTTGTGGGCACTGCTGTGCCTGGTAATATGGCTTAGTCGTCCCAGTCGGCTCTTTTGTGCCTGAGCAGATACACCGCACATGTGCAGAAGAGCCGACAGGCGTGACTGAGCCAGATTACCGGGACCAATACCAGAGGAACGGGGGCACTTGGGAGGACGGCGAGGAATGTATCCGTGATCATGGGACTGGAGAAAGCCTCAGGTAGGTATAAAAAAAAATTTTTGTGCCCATCTCAAATACACTTTAAGGCTTCTTGCACACTGCAAGCGATTCGGATTCAGATTCCGCTTTTTAATCACTTTTTACCTCCGATTCAGATTCAGATTTGCAGTGTGCAAGGAGCAAACTGCAAATCTGAATCTGAATCGGAAGTAAAAACAGATTAAAAAGCGGAATCTGACTCTGAATTGCTTGCAGTGTGCAAGAGGCCTTAGGTGGAATCAGAATTGAAAAGGCTTCAGGAATGAACTAGTTCACCATCTATAATCTGAGATGAAATCACACCCAATGACTAACATGTTACAGCAACCCCATATGTATATGTTACCGCCTGGTACAGTATAGATATATTCACAGTTACTGAACTGATGCTTAGGTAAATGGAAATGTTCTATAGCTTTGTATATAATTCCAGTTTCCTGGCAGATTGGAATATTTTAATTTCTATGTATGATACATATAAACAAGCTATCTATCTTTGGATAAGGTGTAACATGTTCTAGGAAATTTCAGCAATAACATTTCAAGTTCCTGCCTTGTGAACAGCAATAAACTAGGTTCAGATCTGCATGGATTATTGGCCAATACCATCCAGCATGTGGCGATGGCAACCTACCAGAGGAGTAACTACTGTGCAGCAGCAGCTGTACTACCAGAAGGGTAACTACAGCAAAGTCCCGGATATCTGGAATTCTGGCAACCGGAAGTCTCAACTAACCGGCAAGCCTGAGGGATAATGGGGAGCTCTTTTGGGGCGCTTTCTGTGGGTGCTGGCAGGCAGCAAAATACTTACGGAGTCTTCAGTGATGCGTAGAAGCCTCCCTCTGTATCCCTATGGGTTCTGAGCGGCTTCCGGCATCTGGGGCAGGCATATCACATGACCCGATGTGGGTCAGCTGACACTCCGGCTTCCGTGCACTGGGGAAGCCAGAAAGCCACCGAGCCCCAAGTGAGATAGAGGGAGGCTTCCCCACATCACTGAAGCCTCTATGAGTATTTGCACGGGGAGGTTTGTGCTATTTCAGCCGGTTACTCAAGCAACCGGTCAGGGCAGTTTCTAGGCTAAATGGCGCCAGGGTGAGGGTGTAAAATCTGCAGATCCCTCCCCAACCCCACGGACTTACACACCCTTACTCTTTAGAGACAGCCACAGGTCACAATTCGATCTGCCTACTCACTAGTTAACAGCCACTCATTCAGGAGGAGGCAAGAAAACACATAGGTAAAGAGAACACGGAAAGCTGACTCCTCCATGGGTGCCACGCACTGACAGCCTGCAGTACCGCTACAGGACATGAGATGTCATCACACGGTGGTGACGTGATGATGACTTGACGTCGGACGCAGGCAGCCCAGGAGTCAAGGAAGGTGATCGCGCTCGTAATCTTCTTTCTTCTTCCATTTGGCTGAACCGCGCATCACCAGCTCCCTAGCGGTTATGTCCTTCTGCCTGCGCCCCCTTCTTCTACTTGCTGGTCTGCTCCCAGGGCGGTCGCCCTGCCCGCACTGCCCAAGAAATGGCCCTGCAACCGGTAAGCACATGTGTGATCCCCACCGATGTCGTATACCAGGGACTTTGCTGTACTGGGCAGCAGCTATGGGGACTCCCACTATTCATTCTTCATTGCAGATATTGGTATGGAAGGGGATCATGGTAGCTGCAATTATTATTATTATATATATAGAGCCAACATCTTCTGTAGCGCTGTACATGGTACAAAACACAGGACAGTTACATCATGCTTTTCTCCTGGCGGACTCAAACACTCAGAGCTGCAGCCACAAGGGTGCACTCTATAGGCAGTAGCAGTGTTAGGTAGTCTTGTCCAAGGTCTCCTTACTAAAAAGGTGCTGGCTTTCTCAACAGGAAGAGCCGAGGTTTGAAACCAGGTCTCGTGTGTCAGAGGCAAAGATGAGCAGAGAACAAAATGTCCACATTCTGGCATCCCATGTGTTAACCTCATTACATTCTTTTCAACCAAAGTCTTGCGTAACATTGGCAACCAAACGCTCAGGTTGCAGATGTGGAAGAACTTGTGGAATTCAACATGGCTCTTGGGACTGGGAGAGAAGATATATTCATGTAGAAGAGAGGTTTCCTGGCACTAAATGAGGGCACAAAGCTCGGATGGTTTTATAGTTAATAATGGAAAAAATGTTTCCCAAGTAAATGGAAAATGTGCGATCAGATGTCCACTTTTAGTTAAATTATCCTCCATTCCAGCCCCTCTCTGCATGTTTTGCATCTCATGACTTTATTTTCTATTTTATTTTACTATTGGACAATTACAACTCACTTTGCTGGCCAGAGCTTGCTTCTAAGACAGTCTCACAGTTATGTTTCCTGATATTCTTGAGCTACTGCAGGCGTTAAAGGTTTATCACCGCCTCTGGATCCCCCTTGACAGAAGGTGGTTTACACTGGAGAATAAGATCAAAGTTAGTCAGTCAGGCAGGGCTGTGGACAGTAGGGTAACTACGGAGGGGCAAACCCAGAAGTGTGTGTTGCAAGGAGGTGGAGTCTAATGCCTTCTTCCCTCCGCCTCACAGCCTGCCCCCTCCCCTTTACTTCCCTTGTTAGCAGCTCTCTCCTCTCTCTCCCTCCCCAACCCCCTTGCAGAGCAGCACAGTGGTGCTCCTCATGCTTAAAGAGGAACAAGGCCCTGATCTTCAATCCAACAATCCCTTATAGGATTTCTTCAGGGGAACCACGCTTGGAAATGCAGCTGAGCTGTGGCCGGATAGCCCTGGATTTCCTGCATGCATGTTGTTACATACTACTGCATGTATTTCTTATGGGAGTCCTTTGCATTCACAGCCAGCTAGCAAATGGTAATCAAGCTTTGTTACGCTGGGTGGTCAGAAAGTATGACCCCCCAGCATTACACCACCACCGCAAAACAGGGTCAGAAAATGTAGTGGGTGACTAAATTTGTCAAAGTCATGAGGGAGAATCCTTAAAGCGGATCTTCGGACTAAATGAAAAATCCTGCAGCCTCCCTGTAAAAGAAAGTTATAGTTACCTCAGGAGTTTTGTTCTCCGAAGCCGCCCTGAAGACCATGTCACCCAGAGCCAGGGACACGCCTGCAAAAAAAAAAAAAACAGTTTTACTTACTTGGTGCTCCTACCAGCCCCCTGCAGCCGCTCTGTGCCCTCGCAGTCACTCTCGGATCCTCCTGTCCCCCTCCGCCAGCTACTTACACTTTGCTGGCAGGCCTGGCGATGCATAGTCTTCTTCACATTCCCATCCATGATAGCGCTATTGCAGATGGGAACACGAAGAAAGAGACGCGTGGCCAGGCCTGCACAGGCGCAGTGAGCCTGTTGGCCAAAATCAAAAGTAGCTGGCAGTGGGGGACAGGAGGATCCGTGGGTGACTGTGAGGGCACGGGACAGCTGAGGGGGGCTGGTAGGAGCACCAGGTGAGTAAAAATGATTTATTTATTTTTTCGCAGGGCTTAGGAATCCCTTTAATAACCTTTGTTTGCAACCTGAATTCATATATTAATAACCTAGGATATTTATCTCACCTGAGTGTCTATATAGAGTGAAACAAGATAATGATCTGTGATGTTTTGACTACACATCACTCAATGTATGGCCAGATCAACCATTAGATGGATCCCTCTCTGGTGGATTCTGACCAGAGGGGGATGTGCCCGTGTCATGAGGAATAGGCGCTTGTGGTGATGCTGAACACTGGTGGAGGTCTGGAGTCGCGAGAGGTGAGGCTCTGACACTGCACATGGGCATGAGGGACACTAGCACACTTGAGAGGACACTGGCTGGGGGCCTGTTGGGTCCATCAGTCATCGCGATATCCAATGCTGTTACCACCACACACCTGATGGACCTCTTGCCAGCGACCGAGTTTTGACCAGTATTCCGATTTTGGCTGGAAATTGATCAAAAGATGAATCGGCAGGCCATGCTGCGGCACAGATTCAATAAAATTATATATTTACAAGGTGCATTGGTCTGCAATATCCAGTAATGTCTTGTTACCTTTAGGAGGCTGGAAACACTACAGTACTAATATTGTACTCAGAGATGTAAGATTCCTGTAGACTGTGATAAATGGTGACATTCTCTCTTCCTTTTTAGACAATGTAGTTTTGACAGTTAACATGTTTTTATCACATGTTCTGTAGCTGTTGCTGCGCTTGTGATAGCGGTTTTGGATGATTACTGTGGAAATTGTAGCATTGATGATTAAAATAAGATAACCCTAAGATAGCCAGAGAATAAGAAGATTTTAGTGAGTCTACAGTAACAGGAATAGCGAGTCTACAGGAGTAGTGAGTCTACAGTAACAGGAACTACATGGAGGTGGAAAAATTGGTCAGTGATTGGCCAACCAAAATTGAACGTGTTTACTAGGCTTGAAGGGCACCTGTAACTTTATATAAAACTGATAGTTACCTTGGGAGGGGAAAGCCTCTGGATCCTAATGAGGTTTCCCATCCTCCTCAACCAGCTCATTCCAGCACTGGCTCCACCGCAGTCACTGTGACAATAATATTTACATTTGCCTGCAGGCACAGGCGCACTAGTGGCTTGCCACTTGAGCTCCAGCGGAATAGCTGAGTCCAAATGGGTCCGCACTACTGCGCAGACGCAGGTGGCTTATGCCTGCGCAGTACAGCAAAGCAGATTGGGCTCAGCTATTTCCGCAAGAGCTTAAGCGGAAAGCCACTAGTGCACCTGCGCCGACAAACAGACTTTTGGGGGAGCTAAAGCTATATCCCCTCAGCTGAGGAGGACGGGGGAAGCCTCTTTAGGACCCAGAGGCATCCCTCTCCCAAGGTAAGTACCTCCTAGGGGCACTTTTTTCCCCTTCAGGTACACTTTAAGTTTCCTTTCTCCCCTGTCAGCCCCGTATACTTATTTTTGTCACCTATATTTGGATTGCGTTGTGCATAGTGAATGTTTATATAGACTTTCCTCTGAGTGTTATCTCCTGTCTAAACACATCTCTGTACTTTTCATCACCTGAGGCTGATAATTTCATGACATATAATATGGTAAATGAAAAGAGCTGTGACAAACAGCAGGACATACAGTATTAAGGAGAAAACTGCAAAGAGCTGAATCGCTCCAGCTTTAGAAACTCATACGCAGGATAAAATAAGAGAAAAAAAAGCAAAGGCGATCATTCTATGAGAATCTGGCATGGGTGCAGGTGTTCCACTACATCATTTAGTGACCTGGAAACTGGAACAAGCAATGAAAGTGCCCACTGCCCCTCCTGTCAGAAACCGCTCACTCATGCCCCACCCCATTGTCCCCCCACCCTGCATTAAACAGTACACACCACAGCGAAGTAGCATGTCCGAATAGTGCTCATGCCCCTGGGTATTTAAAGAGAAACTGTAACCAAGAATTGAACTTCATCCCAATGAGAAATATTTTCCTTTTCACAAACGGATCATCAGAGGGCTCTGTATGGCTGATACTGGGGCAGCAATGTGGCATAGTGGTTGACGCTCTCGCCTTGCAGTGCTGGGTGGCCGGTTCGAATCCCAGCCAGGTCAACCTCTGCAAGGAGTTTGTATGTTCTCCCAGTGTCTGCGTGGGTTTCCTCTGGGTACTCCAGTTTCCTCCCACGTCCCAAAAACATACAGATAAGTTAATTGGCTTCCCCCAAATTGGCCCTAGACTAAGATAAATACACTACACGATACATACATAGACATAAGACTATGGTAGAGATTAGATTGTGAGCCCCACTGAGGGACAGTTAGTGACAAGACAGTATACTCTGTACAGTGCAGCGGAAGATGTCGGCGCTATATACATACTAAATAATAATAATTCTGCTGAAACCCCTCCAACAGTGCGATGTCAGGACCATGGTTCGAACATCACCATGTAGACGCCTTGTTGCATAGTGGGAAATAACAACTGTTTCCAACTGCCAAAAAAGCAAGCAGCATCTCCTTCCACTGACATCACCTGCCAGAAGTAAAAATGTCACCGTGACCATGCGATAAATGTCAGAATGTAAATCAGGGAAAGGAAAGATTTTACAATGAGCAAACACTGACTAAATGATTTATACATAATTATTGTAAAAATGAAGCACTTTTTTATAACATTATTTTCACTGGAGTTCCTCTTTAAGTGAAACATGTAAACGTACTCCACTAGTTTATCTTTAATTTAAAGGGCGACTCGTAAAAACTTGTAAAATGTAACATACATACACATAAGATGTTAATTTGTTCCAGCGTAAAATGCACTGTCTGTTAATTACTCTTTACTATGTCCCTGCACCTTATGGCAGGTAATAGAAATTTGGTTTTGGACTAGTCCACCTGATTTTTTTGCACAATTTTTTTCCCCCTCGCAGTGCTTACTTGCACGTTGCTATTTTGTGTAAAGTGCTTTTCAAGGTGCTTTTGCAGAGCGATTGTTTTTTTCACTTCCTGACGCAAGTCAGGAAGTGAACTCTTTGACCCGGAAAATAATAAATACAATGTATTTATTCATTAAAACGCTGGGAAAATCGCAATACCAAACTTTTTTTTCAAGCGTTTTGCGACTTCCCTATACCTGCCATTATAGGCAAATCGCCCCATAAATGGTACAGGCAGCGATTTGGTGAGCGGATTGGAATCGAACTGCTCAGATGTGAACACTCTCATAGGGAATCATTGCACAATCGCTTTTAGGGCTATTTTCAAAATTGCTGTCACTAAAAAAAGGCCAAAAACACCCCATGTGTGATCACAAGCCCTTACTGAAAGCTGCTTTGCTCAGTCCAGCTATCAGAATAGTTGTAAACTAGTAGGGAGGCTGGTCTTCAACTTTGTTTAAATTCTTTTCATTGTGTGCTTTTGTAGAGAATAACAATCTGTGTGTTTTTTACTACCCCTGTAAATGTTGGCGACATAGGAAAAAAGTAATTATTACTGAATTTTACTCTGGGACAAACATACATCTTATTTGTATGCATACACATGAATTTTACTTTTTTTTTTCCTTCACAGTAGTGGTCCTTTCATTTTATCAAAAAAAGCATCTTTCCATTTAAAATGGCAGCCAACGATGGGTTTCCCAGTCTGACTGAAGCTGAAATTGCACTTCAATTCAAGCCTGGAATCTGTACTCTAGGATCTTGTAGGATATCAGTTGCCTAGAAACCTAACTTTTAAAGGGACACTTAAGTCAAACAAAAAAAATGAGTTTTACTCACCTGGGGCTTCCAATAGCCCCCTGCAGCTGTCCAGTGCCCTCTCCGTCTCCCTCCGATCCTCCTGGCCCCACTGGCAGCCACTTCCTGTTTCGGTGACAGGAGCTGACAGGCTGGGGACGTGAGTGATTCTTCGCGTTCCCGGCCACAATAGCACCCTCTTTGCTGCTATAGCATATATCATATACCATATAGCAGCATAGAGGGTGCTAATGTGTCTGGGAACACAAAGGATCACTCGCGTTCCCAGCCTGTCGGCTCTTGTCGCCGAAACCGGAAGTAGCCGCTGGCGGGACCAGGTGGATCGGAGGGAGACGGCGAGGGCACCGGACAGCTGCAGGGGGCTATTGGAAGCCCTAGGTGAGTAAAACTCATTTTTTTTATTTGACTTAAGTGTCCCTTTAAATCAGTGGGTATGGCTGCTTTTCCACTTTGAATCGCAAAATCGTGCTGTGTTGTGCAACCTCCAATTTCCACTTGATTGCGGTGTGAACCGTCGGTGACATAGCACCAATAATCGAGCAGCCCAACGACTGCGATTGAAAAGGAACACGCTAAAGGAAAAGAGGCTCTGCAATTTACATTTAAATCATGGTGCTGTAGTGATCGGGAAAAAAAGGCAGCGCTCTGCTTTTTGTAGTGGATCGCACTACGTGGAAAAGGAACCTGCTCACTTTTCGTTAATTTGGCTAACAGATCCAGTCAACGAAATTTTAATAATTACAGCTGGCATGCAAATTGTATGCGGCCCAACTGGCCTACTTGCAAGCTGCAAAGAATATGCATTACATGAAAGGAGAGGGAGAAAAATGCTGCAAAACTGAGGGCCGGTGCACACCAAAAAGCGTTAGTGTAATCACAAACGCTTAGCGCTTTTCGAAGTGCTTTTCCTAAGCGATTCTAGGCATGTGCCTAGCGATTTTCTAATCATGCCTAGCGATTTTTGGAGCGTTTTGGTGTAGCGCTTTTTATTTTTTGTTACAGTAAAGCTGTAACGGAACGCTTGGAAAATCACTCTGATGTATCGCTTTTCAGAACGATTTTCCACTTTCCTATACTTAACATTGAGGCTGAATCACCTCAGAAATCCGCAGAAATGCTGCAGGACCCGTGTTTGTGTTTAGGAGAAAATCACATCGCTCTGGTGAGATCCATCCCACTCAGATACATTAGCCAAGCACATTTCTAAGCGCTGGCGTTTTAAAAAGCGCTTTGAAGTGCTCTTGGGGCTTGATTCACTAAGCAGTGATAACTCAGCGCTAGCGTTTTTGTGCGCATTTAGGTTTTGTGTGCAATCGCGAATTTTCACGCACAATTGCAAAAAACCCGAAAAAGCTACCGTGGCCGTGATATTAGTTATCACGGTTTAGTGAATCAAGCCCTTGGTGTGACCAACCCTCAGACAGTATTTAAATATGAGCTCCTCGGAATCACTTACAACAGCTAGTCGGATATGTTCTTTTGGCCGCTCTCCACTCTGTGTACAGCCGTGCACAAGCAGCATTGTGCTAATGCGCATGCACAAACTGTACTTGCGCAGTATGGCCATGTGATACCCGGAGTTATGCAGTAAACGTCCTGCATGCAGTGCATTGTAAAACCCGTACTGTGTCAGACTGCACTGTGAACGTCACATTGCTTTTGCATTGCAGTGCAACATTCTGCGTTACAATGCAGCTGTTACGACACACTGCAAGCTCACTGTGAACCTAGCCTTAATCCATACCATAAAAGGGTATGTAGTTTAAGGACAAGGAAAAGCCTGACACATCCATAAAAAACTAGCTAGGAATGATAAGGATGAGTCAGGCTCATCCAGCAATTACATTTATTCACCTGTGGCGTCGCTGGCATGTGGGATACCTCGTTGGCACCTCAACGCTTTGCCGTGAGCGCATTCCTGACGTCTTGTTGGCGATCCCCATTCTGCCTCCTTCCTCGCTTCCTGTCCCTCTGCGATCTCATGTCCCCGGCGTATCCCTGTGATGACGCTATGTGCGCCCCCCTGGTGTCAGGAGTACGCAGCATCATGACACCAGGCAGCAAATTTAATTTTTGCGTAGTGGATGCAATACAAACATCTGTATTGGATCCAATATAAAAAATTCTAAGTGTAAAAAAAAAAACAAAAAACTATGCAGCACTACTGCCCATATCAGCAAACAAAAATTCTACATATCACTAGAAAAAAAATGTTCTTAACAAAAATTAAAAAGTGTTTTTTCTTATTGTACGCATGCTTGCGGACAGCTTGCAAGACCGCAACGTAAGCGATGTGCAAAAATGCTTACAATATAAAGAAATGCTTAAAAAAATTGTACCTCTTTTGGTACAAAAATCGTGCATCAATTAAACACCGGGGAGGTTAATATGCTTGGAATTCCACTTTGCATTCATAGTTGATCACTAGTCAGCTAAAAGCGCAAGAAATGCTAATGAGCCTGTGACATAATATGTCAAAATCTCCAATTAGTTTTGGCAGAGAGGCCATGCTGGAGAAGTAAAAGAAGCACTAGCACAGTGTGCTCTTGTTCCTGGAAGGGGAGTGAGGGGGCGTTTGGTCATATCCTCCCCTCTGCTGAAAACTATGTGTTACGTACATGTTTGACTCTTCACATCGATTTATGAGAGTAGAAGCAGGTCTTTACCTGCCTCCTGTCCATGGCTGTCAATTCTACTCAGCATCATTTGTGGGTGAATCAATGCAGGAAATAATGAGATGCTGATCGGCCCTGTCAAACTGATATCTAAACCACACAGACACAGTATCTCCTTCCGGAGAAACACAGATGGAGGGACCTTTGCTGAGACACGAGATTTCACTGGAACAGAATTAAAGGATACCACAACTGACATGTGGCATAATGAGATAGACATGGGTATGTACAGTGCCTAGCACACAAATAACTATGCTGTGTTCCTTTTTTTCTTTCTCTGCCTGAAAGAGGTAAATATCAGGTATGTAAGTGGCTGACTCAGTCTTGACTCAGACAGGAAGTGACTACAGTGTGACCCTCACTGATAAGAAATTCCCCCTTTTTTTTATCTCTTTCTTGCTCTCAGAAGCCATTTTCTGCTAGGAAAGTGTTTTATAGTTGGAATTTCTTATCAGTGAAGGTCACACTGTAGTCACTTCCTGTCTGAGTCAGGACTGAGTCAGCCACTTACATACCTGATATTTACCTCTTTCAGGCAGAGAAAGAAAAAAAGGAACAGAGCATAGTTGTTTGTGTGCTAGGCACTGTACATACCCATGTCTATCTCATTATGCCACATGTCAGTTGTGGTATCCTTTAAAGGACCAGTTATTGTAAATTATACTTATGAGTACAGTTTTGCCTACAGCCAGGGACGTAACTAGGAATCACTGCCCAACCACACACACACACACACACACACACACACACACACGCACGCACGCACGCACGCACGCACGCACGCACACACACACACACACACACACCTTGCTTTCTGCACAGGCAAACTGAGAACCAATGTTATTCAATTGGCTAGTGCACACTTGAAAGTGTTTCCCCATGCAGATAAAACCAGACAGCTGTGATACACGGCATGCTTTTTCTCTATCAATGACATTAGCTTCTGTGATGTATGTGTGCATGTTTTCACACATACAGACACACATGGTGTGCAGAAAATGCATACAGAAAAAACGCACACAGAAAACTGACAAACAAGTGTGCTCCCAGCCTCAGCTTATTACACTCACTCTGTCCATGACTGATGGAACAATTGGCTTTGCAGACTCCTCTGGTCACACTACAGTCCACAACAATTGGGAAGGGGGTGGAGAGGCTGGGGGCAGAGCGCTGTACACAAAACCCTGCTGCACACTGAATAGGAACTGTCTGCAAATCTTTGTCTACAAACCTTTTTATGATTCCTTATCAGTGGCTGAGCAGATGCAGTCATTAGAACAATTGTGCAGAGAGCAGAAACCTTTTTCTCTCCATGCCCTTAGTTGTCAGTCTCTCAGGAAAGGGCCTGTGGCTTCTGGGCCCCCTGCAGCTGCATCCCTTGCAGGGGCTATTGCTACGCCCCTGCCTACAGCACAGGTGTCAAACACAAGGTCCGAAGGCCAAATACAGCTCTCCCTACAAATGTATGTGCCCTCCAGAGCTTTAAAATAAATAAAAAAGAATACTTACCTAAGGAGGGGGAAGGCTATGGGTCCTCTGTCTCCCCCATTAGCAGTCTACAACCGATGGGTAGGGGGGGGGGGGGGTTTAAGACTCTTCCATAAATGTTAAATCCTTAGTGAACAATTTGGCCCACGACACCTGCCTATATATCCTACTACACCTGTCTTATCTAGAGAGCTTCTCAACTCTGTGATTGTAAAAGGAAGCATATGGTATATGATCATATACAGTGCAGCTTTAAAGTTTGTGAATCCTTTCAAATGTTTTATATTTTTGGATCATCAGATTCTCGGACAAATTCTAAAAGTAGATGGCGAAAACATAGAAAAAGTATTCATGCAACAAGAAAACCAGATGCAGAGTGCTCTATAGTGCATTATCCTTTAATCCAAGCTTCACGCAATAATAACATTCACACTTACGTTAAATTTGCACCGTCACCCTCTGCACTATGGCCAGTAGTGTAGGTGTCCTGTCCTAGATTGCCAAACGGACCGGTCTCCAATCTAGGACACCTACACTACTGGCCATAGTGCAGAGGGTGACTGTGTGGTGGAAAACAACTACGGGAGTCGGGGACTTAGCACATATATGTGCGATATGCTGCAAATTCTCCTGTTTTAACGTAAGTGTGAATCTTTTATTGTGTGAAGCTTGGATTCAAAGATAATGCACTATAGAGCACTCTGCATCTGTTTTTTTTGTTGCAGTTTTGCTTTTTAAGCGCTTGCATCCTGCAAGTGCGAGCAGAGCAGCAGACTTTTGTGCTTGTAAAGAGTATTGGACCTGGCCATTGTGCAGAGGCTTTGGATTTGTTTGGTGTGGTTAAAAGTATTCCTGACCTGTGGCAAAGCGACCTAAGATAAGCACAAAGGAATGTTCATGCTGTCCATTGTCGGTTGCTTTCCACATTTACCATATTTACTCCTTAAAAAATATGTGATTTTTTACCAAAGTGAAAGTTTCAGACAGGAAGAGGCGGGCTTGCCATGATGTTCTCTCCTATCACCCTCCCTTTCCTGCCTCTTTCCCACTGCCCCTTCCTGACTGAAAAATTGACTTTAGCCAAAAGTCAAATTTTTCAAGGCAAGATTGCAGGTCCAGGGAAAAGCGAGGAGAGCAATGGATACCACACATAGTTATGTGGATCCAGCATGAACATACCTCTCTGCTTTTCTTAGGTAGCTTTGTCTCGGGTCAGGTGTGCTTTAAGCAAACAATATTGTCATTTTTGAATGATCGCCATGCTGGATTAAATCGCTGATGATTGTTCTGAACTTTACTGACTCTTGCAGGTTTTACCGTGATCGTTTAAATGATCATTTACACTAATGTTCAATAACCATGGTGCCAACGACACTTGCAGATTCAGCCAGATGGATTGGGAAACAATTGCTCATTGGTGGAGATCCCCGATCCACCTGATCGCCTCTGGCTTTGGATATTTAGCTTAAAGAGACACTGAAGCGGAAAAAAAATATGATATAATGAATTGGTTGTGAAGTATGGATAATTACTAGAACATTAGTAGCAAAGAAAATATTCTCATATTTATATTTTCAGTTATATAGTGTTTTTTTTATAACATTGCATCTTTCTCTGATATTTGCAGTTTACACATTACTCACCATTGTAAATGATTTTACAGAGCAGGCTCGTGAACTTCTGAACTGTCCTCTGCAGTAAAACAAACAATACAGTGCCAGACACTTGAGATAACAAGCTAAAGAAGACAGAGCTCTCTGCGACTTATTTGCATAGATAAGAAGTGTAGTTTCTTAACGCTTCCTGTACTGGAAACAATATTAGACTCATATCTCTGCTGCTAATGTTTTATTTCTTAGCTGTACTACATATACAAATCAATATAGCATTTTTTTCCCGCTTTAACAATAACAATAACAATAATATTTATATAGCGCTTTTCTCCCTGGTGACTCAAAGCGCTGTGACCCTGCATTATGCAGTCTCAAAGGCTCGGGAAAAGAGGTGAGTTTTTAGCCTTTTTTTAAAGCTGTCCAGAGAAGGAGCCTCTCGTACTGATTGCGGAAGTGAGTTCCATAGAGTAGGGGCTGCGTAGGAAAAGGCCCGAGCACCAAATGTTAAGTGTATCCTGGGAATAACCAGCTTCATCTTGTTGGCAGAGCGGAGGGTGCGTGGAGGGGCATAAAGTTCCAATAGATCCGCTATGTATTTGGGTCCCATGTGGTGTAGAGCCTTGAATGTCAGCAGGCAGATCTTAAAATTGATTCTCCATTTTACTGGCAACCAGTGAAGAGTTTGCAGTACTGGGGTGATGTGTGAGCTGCGGGCAGAGCCGGGACAAGGTCCTCCAGCACCCAAGGCTGAGACACCAAAGTGCTCCCCTCCATCCCTGCCACCCCAGCCGTCACACACTGATTGCTATTAGACTAAGAGGCGCCGCAGGGCCCACAACCTCCCCAACACCTTAATATCTAGTTATCTGGCTTGCAGTCAATGCCATGTATCCCCTTTTCTTATTTCTTTCTGCTTCAAACACAATTAGGAATGACAGCTAAATGAATTCTGCGCCCCCTCCTACACTGCGCCCTGAGGCTGGAGCCTCTCCAGCCTATGCCTCGGCCCGGCCCTGGCTGCGGGGGGCATTGGCTAGGAGTCTGGCTGCAGCATTCTGTACTAGCTGTAAGGGGCGCAGAACCTTATCTGTAGATCCGATTAACAGGGCATTGCAGTAGTCTAGGCGGGAGGATACAAATGCATGAACCAGGGCAGGTAGGTCTTCAGCTGGGATAAGGTGTTTGATTTTCACTTTAGTGTCTCTTTAAGTGGCGCCTCTGTTTACCTATGTTCTTTTGAATTATTTTGTCCACCCTTGGTTGAAGGAAACTACCAGGGACATAACTACAAATCATAGGGCCCCCCAGCAAAACTTTGATGGGACCCCTTTATGTTTACACCCCTTCCCTCACTTCCCCTTGGGGCCCATCTTCCAAGGGCCATAAAATAAATGTGGACATCAGGGTCTTCACACCCATAACATGTTTAGCCACAAAAACACCTGATATGGAGTATTGTAAAGAGGCGTAGTTAGTAGTTGACTCACCCCCCCCCCCAACCCCCCGCCCTCCCCTGCCGTTGTAGTTACACCCCCTTGGTGCCCTCCCTTTTTCTTCATTTTACAGACCAGCAGGGACAGCCATACTATCACAGGAAGGGGGGCATGGCTTGGCGTCCAACTAAGATGGCCGCTTGAACTCAGAGCTCCGCTCCGTGACTCCCCAGCATCAGCTAAAATTGCAATCCTGGCATAGCATGAGAAGAGGGAACCAACCTCGTATGCAGACCAGGTCCATGGGGAACCATCCAGCAAAATCGGGAGCAAATATACCTGATCTTTTCTGAGCACAGACCTCTACGATGAACACGGGCACCTTCCCAAGATAGCGCTGGAAAAAAAGACTGGGGAAACTCGTGTGACAGGCTCTATGGGAAGTTCTCCAGAACTCTCATCCAAAGGTACAGACCGTCTCAATCGCTCCCCCACCTTGAAAGATATGCATGACATGGCCACAGACATTAACCTCCTTGGCGGTAACCCCGTGTGTGACACGGGGTAAGCCACTGGAGGGTGCCGCTCAGGCCCTGCTGGGCCGATTTACCCGCCACGATACAGGCTGCCCCCCCCCCCCCCCTCGATGACGTCACTCCGTTCGTCGCCATGGCGACAGGGGAAGCCCTCAAGGAAATCCCGTTCAGAATGGGATTTCCTTATGGGCAAGTGGCGCCGGCGGTGATCGGTGAGTACGGGGGGACGCCGCAGGGAGGGGGGAAGCACGTAGCTAGCGCTAGGCTAGCTACATGCTACAAATAAAAAGTTGAAAAAAACCCTCCCGCGGCCACGCAGCCGCACATATCATACCGCCAGGGAGATTAAGGCAGCTTTTTCTGACGTCATTTCTGAAATCAGATCAGACATGGCGGATATGACTGACTGCTAAGCTCCGCAACATGGTCACAGATGGTGCTCGCAAAGACAAAGTTATCAATACGGCAAATAGGGCAATTTATCTCCACAACACTCGCCTTATTGATGCCAATCGAAAAATCGAAGACCTAGATAATAGGGGGAGCCGATGCAATATCCGCATACGCGCCCTACCCGAGTCAGTAGCAAGGGAAGGCATCGTTCCTGCTCTTACCGCCATTTTCAACGGCTTGATGAAGAGGAGTAAGGACGACGCAATAGAGTTTGTGAGAGCGCACAGAGCCCTCCGTGCGCGGCCTGTCGCAGATGGCTCCCCGAAAGATATCATCTGCTGCCTGCAATCTTTTCCATTGAAGGAATCTATTATGAAAGTTGCAAGGGCCCAAGATGAAATTCTGTTTAACAAAGCTAACATTGCAATCTTTCAAGACCTATCATTGATCACACTGACGAACCGTAGAGCTTTAAAACCACTCCTTAAAATTTTACAGGAAAAGAAAATCCTTTATAGGTGGAGATTCCCCTTCACATTAACTGCCACGTCAGGTAAGTGTTCACCTTGAGGACCCCAGAAGATCTTACAGCATTTTGTGATAGACCTGGAGACCCCAGACCTCCCAGAATGGTATGCAGAATTTGCCTTACCAGACGAGCTCCAGAAGAACCGATACTCATTCTCTGGCTCAGAAAGAACGACGCTACCTCGCTCCAAAAAGGCCAAATCAAGCCTTAACAACCCACCAGAAGATGATCAGGGGGACGGTGCCTCTACCTGCATTTTTCTTTCCTCTTCATACCCTGCTCAGCCCCACCATTTTGTCCACCCTAAAGGCCCGTGCCAGTTTGCTACTTACTTTGACTGTAGCCCACTCTCGACCCCCTTGTGTTCTTTATTATACAAATCCCCTCCCGGTTATATTTTTACTTAATGACCCCTTCCAGAACCTGGTTACTCAGCCTGGTCCCCACCTTTGAACTTTTTATGCTTGTTCACATATTTCACCGTGATGGCGCCGAACCACTCCAAGCCCATCTTTGAAGAGCAAGATTGCCCATCACTCCCTATCATGGTGGACTTCCATGACTTTGTTATATTTTATGGATCCACCATTGCCTGGAGAACGGTTGATATATTTGATGTGGTAGAGATACACAACTAACACAACTTCTTTCACAATCTCCCTCCTTAATCTTACAGCTAAGCAGAAAATCTTATTAAGGAAGGGTATTTTCTATGAGTTAGGGGATAAAAGTGGTAAACTCTTAGCCCCTGCGCTTAGACAACAACTTAGCCAGTCTAGGGTCAAATCAGGAGAGGACTAGGACCTTTTGGCCTGGAGGGAAAACACAAACTTGAGGCCCATTTTCATGGCAGCCCCAGCCCAAATGACGATCACACAAGCGACCCACGTGCTATATGCCGGTACTCACGTGGGGCGCCAATGCAGAAATACAGCAAGAACACTTGAGGAACAGTGTGGCAGGCAGGGCAGTTTCTAGGCTAAAATGCACCCAGTGCGAGAGTGTAAAAATTGCGCCCCCCCCCGTGCCGGAGCCAGGTATAGGTGCCTGCAGTATAGATTAGCTAGTTCTAGTTGCACTCAGTATAGGTAGTGGGCTATAGGTCCCCCAGTATAGGTAGCCAGGCATAGGCGCCCCAGTATAATTGCCCCCAGTATAGATTAGCCAGGTAGGTGCCTCCAGTATAGGTATCCAGTATAGTTCAGGGGCGGACTGGCCAGGGGGGAAGGGGGGCAATCTCCCCCCAGGCCGCCTTTCATTCAGTGATTTAGGGCAGGTCTGTTGTCTGGTGTATTCGGGTTTGTTGTAAGGCAATGTGAAACTTGAGGCTAGCTGATAAAAGTGCAATCAGAGGACAGGCAGTTCTCTGCAAAAGAGGAGAAGTACCCCGGTGGGAATGTTGGATTGTTTTGCATTGGGGTTAAGGGCCCATTAGCGATGAGAGACCTACTTTCCCCATGGCTGTGCATAAAGCTTTTATCGTGGCATGTATAAGAGGATGGGTAGCTTTGGTTTTTAGTCATTTGGGGGGGGGGGGGGGCAGGGCAAAGCTGCTAAAGGGCTTTTAGAAAAGGTCTGCTCAGTCAGGACCCGTTGTTTAGTAGAGAATGGGTCGTACCATTCAAATAGCCGAGAGATGATGGCTGCTTGATAATACAGAAAAAGTTCTGGAAGGTCCGCTCCTCCCTCATTTTTTGGAAGAATAAGGACAAATCGTTTTAGTCTAGGCTTGCGCTTGCCCCAAATGAATTAGTTGATTTTGGATTGGTTAAGTAAACATTTTTGGTGTACAAAAATTGGGAGCGTTTGACAGATGTAGAGAAATCTGGGAAGCAAATTCATCTTAACTGAGGCCACATAGCCAAACCACGACAGATTAGGTTTTTTCCCCCATAATTCTAAATCCTTTATCAGCTGGGCAACCAAGGGTATGTAGTTGAGAGTAAAAATGTAATCCATTTCATTGGGAATCATAACACCTAAGTATTTAATCGTGGTTAGGGCCCACTTAAACTGAAAGTTATTTTTACATTTTGTAACTATCGAGGTCGGTAGAGAGACATTCAAGGCCTCATGGGCAAGCCCTCGACAGACAGGCTCCCTTTCAAAACTCTTGGGAACAAGCTTTAGGACGTTGACTGATGACCAGTGGCAGGCAATATGGTTTTTAACACATAAAGGATCTCCCAATGTCTCTCTTCAGGAACAAGGCTTCAAAATCTTAACTTATTGGTACAAAACCCTGGCCAGCGTCAACAAGAGGTTTTCTTCCAAGATTGCCCTGTATTTGGCTCTATCCATCTTCCCATCAACTCTGACCAGCTTCCCTGTCCCTGCTGAAGAAAAGCACCCCGAGAGCATGATGCTGCCACCACGATATTTGACAGTGGGGATGGTGTGTTCAGAGTAATGTGCAGTGTTAGTTTTCCGCCACACATAGTGTTTTGCATTTTGGCCAAAATGTTCCATTTTGGTCTCATCTGACCAGAGAGCCTTCTTCCACATGTTTGCTGTGTCCGCCACATGGCTTGTGGCAAACTGCAAATGGGACTTCTTATGCTTTTCTGTTAACAATGGCTTTCTTCTTGCCACTCTTTCATAAAGGCCAACTTTGTGCAGTGCACGAATAATAGTTGTCCTATGGACAGTGTCTCCCACCTGAGCTGTAGATCTCTGCAGCTCGTCCAGAGTCACCATGGGCCTCTTGACTGCATTTCTGATCAGCGCTCTCCTTGTTCGGCCTGTGAGTTTAGGTGGACGGCCCTGTCTTGGTAGGCTTACAGTTGTGCCATACTCCTACCATTTCTGAACGATCACTTGAACAGTGCTCCGTGGGATGTTCAAGGCTTTGGAAATATTTTTGTAGCCTAAGCCTGCTTTAAATTTCTCAATAACTTTATCCCTGACCTGTCTGGTGTGTTCTTTGGACTTCATGGTGTTGTTGCTCCCAATATTCTCTTAGACAACCTCTGAGGCCGTCACAGAGCAGCTGTATTTGTACTTACATTAGATCACACACATGTGCACTCTATTTAGTCACTAGCACTCATCAGGCAATGTCTATGGGCAACTGACTGCACTCAGACCAAAAGGGGCTGAACAATTATGCACACCCCACTTTGCAGTTATTTATTTGTAAAAAATGTTTGGAATCATGTATGATTTTCAATCCACTGCTCACGTGTACACCACTTTGTGTTGGTCTTTCACGTGAAATTCCAATAAAATTGATTCATTTTTGTGGCAGTAATGTGACAAAATGTGGAAAACTTTAAGGGGGCCGAGTACTTTTGCAAACCACTGTATCTGTCCTCCAACCCCAGCCTGCTAATGTCTATACTACTTCTTTTTTCTGGTTCTCTCCCCCCCCCCCCCCTCTCTCTCTCTGTGTTTCTCTTCTCTCTCTGTTTTTGACCTGGCATGATAGAAGGGGCGATAGCTGCAGAGTTTTGTAACTAATAATCTCCTACTACTCACGTTACCTTAGAATGGGTATAATGTCATATAAAGTCATGCTTTTTTTGGTATACTCTGCTATCTTGTTTATAATAATAACCCACTTCCAATAAGAGATTCCTTGGCTGTCCTGTTTAAAGACATGTACATTTTGACTATATCATCGCTCTTGTCAAACTATGTATCTGCTCACTCTTGATCATTGTTTGGTATTTCTTGCATACTCAATACGTAATAGTTCTTCTGTGGTCATATACCAGATTTGTTGACAAAGTTTGTAATTGTGGTAAGTTTATTCACAATAAAAGCTTTAAATGTGAAAATAAAAAAACACATACGGTATATAAGAAGATAAATACTTGCTTGACTTACATAACATATGAGTTGTACAGTCCACATTTTGATTTCAGCAAATTTTATATAGCACAGAGTAAACTGTTCCAGACATTTTCCATCTTTACTGCCTCAGACTGAAGCCAATCCTGATGTAATTTCCTCCCTTACTCTTTTTTTTCGCCTGCCTGTAATGGTGTATACAGACCTGCCCTGTCATATCTAGCTTGCTTTGTAAACACATGTGAGCTCAGCACAGCATAGCATAGATTGTATTTCAGCAGCTTCTGTAGAGGGGTGAGGTGTATTTCCCTTCTCAGCCTCATGTCACACTGAACTGCCCTCAGCCAATCAGTGAGGAGCAAGAACGTGGGTGGGGAAATAACAAGCTTCCCTGTCCCCGCCAAATGTACGAGAAAAGAGCCAGGCTGACTAAGACAAAATTTGTTACCGCAGAAACATTTATGATTATATTGGAATGCTTGAAATACAGGGTCAGGATATAGACTACATAATCAACACAGAACAGCAAGTAAATGAAATTTGATTTTATGGCTGACAATCCCGCTTTAACTATTAGGGGCTGGTTTATTCTCCCCACTGCCTATACAGTGAGTTTTACTCCTCTTCTAACATTACATCCACACAATAACATTAACATACTATATTGGGATCTCGGTTTCCCCCCATTTTTCAAACTGTCACATCTGACTATAACCCTGTTGTAGATCCCACGTGTCTTTTACATCAATGTGCTGTCAGATGTCACCAGAGGCAAGAAACATACAACAGCTATTACATGCTCACTAGTGATTTACTGTCATTAGGTTGTTTTGAAATGAAAAAAACCCAACCATGGTTAAGTTGTGATCATTCTTCTGCTTGTTAAAAAACGGTTTGTTTTCTATTGTTTTTAAAAGTAAAACGTGACCTGTAAGGAATTTCAAATTGAAATGTCCTAGTTTTGTGAAAACATGTCATTGTAAGTCTGGAATGCAGCTGGAGGGAACTCTAATAATCCAGTCAGGTCAGTGGCTTGATAGTGAAAACAGATGATAGCTATACCTGTCAAACAAAGCCAGCCCATTACATCTACATTTACTGTATACATACCACACATATAGCTGAGAATACATAGAGGTACTGTAACACAGAGACACCTTGTTTACAGCTTTACTGCAAAACATAGAAACTCCAGTTGTCTGTTTTAGGTTTAAAGCAGCAGGGACAGCCACACTATCCCAGGAAACACATATATAACTGTAACATCTGTATTGTACTTCCCCCGTTTTGATTTCAGTAAGTTTTAAATAGTGAATAAAGCAAAACCTGTTTCAGGCCTTTTCCATCTTTACTGCCTCTGACTGAAGCCAATCCTGATGTCATTTCCTCCCTTATACTTTGTTTCTCCTAGAAACTGCACTGTCATATCTACCTTGCTTTGTAAACACATGTGAGCACAGCATAGATTGTACCGTATTTCAGCAGCTTCTGCAGAAGGGTGAGGTGCAGTTCCCTTCTCAGCCTCCTGTCACACTGAATTGCCCTCAGCCAATCACTGAGGAGCAGAAATGGGGAAGGGGAGATAACAAGCTTCCCTCCTCTTGGCAATGTACCAGAATAGAACCAGGCTGACTGAGATAAGACTCATTACAGCAGAAACATTTTGGATTATATTGGAATGCTTGCAATGCGGACTGCATGTAGACTACAAAATAAACACAGAGCACTGGCTAAATAAAATTTGATTTTGTGGCTGAGAGTCCCACTTTAGAGGGAACCTGTAAAAATAATTATATACTTACCCATGTAGAGGGAAGCCTCTGAATGGTCCAGAGGTGTTGCAATCCTACTTGGAGGTCACCACCACCGTTCAGAATCTTTCCAAACAGAGCTATTGCTAGGGTAGTGAAAGAAATGGGAGTAGCCATGCACCAGAATGTGGGTGTGGTCATGGGTAAATAGGCCTGCCCAGCAAAATGTTGGATGAAGCCCCTTCTCCATTAATACAAAAAATAATGCCCACAAAAAACATAAATATGCAACATATCACATAGATAGGCAGTGTCCCTTAACCCCCTTGCCGTTCCAATTCTGGCGGCAAGGGAGCAGCACAGCACTTTTTTTTAAAATTTTTTTTTTATTTTTTAAAATCATGTAGCGAGCCCTGGGTTGACAAACGGCATCCCCCTACCCACTCCGATCGCCTTCGGTGATCAGAGTAAGCAGGAAATCCCGTTCAGAACGGGATTTCCTGCTGGGCTTCCCTGGTCGCCATGGCGACCGGGCTGGATGACGTCATGGACGTCGGGATGTCAAAGGGAATCCCGATCCACCTCTCACGTTGCCTGGCACTGATTGGCCAGGCTGCGCAAGGGTTCTGGAGGGGGGGGCGGCACGGCGGGTAGCGGCGAATCGGTGCCGAGCGGCGGCGATCGGAAACTGCACGCAGCTAGCAAAGTGCTAGCTGCGTGCAGTAAAAAAAAATGTTTTAATCGGCACAGCGGGGCCTGAGAAATCCTCCTGCGCAAGTTACCCCGAGCTGAGCTTGGGATAACCGGCAAGAAGGTTAAAAAAACTAGGCAGAGTTACCTGGCTTGAAGGCTCGGCTGGTTTGCCCGGCTTTTGTGTTGAGCTGGCTGGCCTGGCTTGCAGCTGGCCTCACACTAAGTGAAGAGGATAAAGAGAAGCCAAAGAGGTACTTTTTGAAACTTTCTCAGCCCGTCACTGGAGGGGAAAATGCCAGGGAAACCCTCCAAAGACTGCAGCTTTAAGGCCTCACTGCAGGGCCGAATAACTCAGCACACAAGTGATTCCTCCCCCCCGCCCCCTTTTCTCCCAGAGCTCTCTGTTGGTGGGGTCTGATCGCTTCCCCAATGTTTATTTTTTTGTAAAAAATTTTTTTTAATACATTTATTTTTTTTTAAAACAATTTTCCCTCCCCCAGTCAGCCTATCACAGCAGGTCGCTTCTGTGTCCCCAGTACAGCGCTGCCTTAGATTGCAGCACTGTACAGTCCTATTAGACGGTGGTTTCGCCGTCTAACAGTCTCTAAGCGGCGATCGGCCCATTCAAAGCCCATTCTCAGCCGTTCACACCAATCGGCGTGGAGCGGGCCTGGGGCTGCTGCACTGCTCACGCCAATCGGTGTGGTGCAGTCGGCAAGAGGTTAGGTTACCCCCCTTCCCCGTGCAACAATCGATTATTTGATCTTCAACAGGGTGGGGGTTGTGATGAGCAGGCAAATTTTTTAAGTTTGATCTCGCAGCGAATTGGCCCATTTTCTCTTACCAAACTATTTTGAGGACCTGACTTGTTTTTCTGGTAAAATTCACTTATAAAAATTACCGTGAATTCACTGCCAGATTTGGGGTGAAATTGCATTGAAGAATACCACTGACATGGTTAATAGCAACGCTAGAGTCACCAAATTTAGTATGTTAAGGAGAACAGTGAGAACAAAGGTTTTTTTTTTCTTTTTTAAAGATGTAGTTTTTGAGAAAATTGATTTTAAAGTTACGATAGGAAAAATGTTTTTTAAATGCAGGTAAATGACAGACAATGTATCTACCCATTGGTAGTTAAAATATACATATATCCCCAGAAGGTGCAGTGGATTTTCTGCCAAAGTTGCCTGTGGGCCATTTTGCAGTTATTGTATAGTGTGCCCTCAGGAAACCCCAAGGCAAAGTAGCAATACTTTTTCTAGGGATCACTGTACAGCCACAATACTGCTGTATATCAATCCTTGGCAAATATACCTATTAAGTAAATTATAAAAAAAAATGTAGTCTCCCCCCTCAATCTCCTAAGCCACTTTGATCCCTTGTCACCCATGCAGGCTGATATAGTCAGACTTCGGGGCATGGACAACATGGGGCTACGCACCCTGAGCTATACCAGCCTGCATGGTCCCTGATATTGTGGGGGGGGGGGGTTGAAATGGGTACAGGGGTACTAATGTGCCCCTTACCTATTTCCACTAAGAGTTAAAAGTGAAATAAAAATGCAACAACAAAGAAAAACAAGAGGGTCCCGGGCAGCAGTGGTGGGGTTGAGGAGGACATGGGGACCTTCTGGAGCTAATGACTTTTGAAGGTACAGATGTAATTTAAGTGGACCTAACAGGTCCTCTTCGTGAATAAGCTGTTAGAAACCACCAACACCATTGTGGTTTTATTGACATCTATTATCATTCCAGCTATAATTATTATGTTAACCACAGCAAATGGTTATTACTCAGACATGAGGTAGACGCTTGTAAAGGCAGTTTTGTTTGTAGAATTCGAGGCTGTTTATAAACATCAAGTTAAATTCAGCTCTTCAGGAAGACTTTGGCAATGATATGAAATAGAATGTCCACCTTCAGACAAATTAGATTCATTTAAATAATTAATTTGTGTAATATTTGTATTTTGTATTTGTGTAAATATTTTCAAAGTCCCTGGTGACTGTGAGGTCAAAGCTGCAGTGCTGCCTGCAGGCCAGGGACAATGTGTCTTAGCAATGGGGTGTAGGTCTGTGTCAATGTAGTAGGGCGCGGGTCTACTTTTTGAGACCTGCACCAAGTGGCATAGCTAAAGATCATGGTGCTCCTGTAACGATTGTAATAATGTTTTGGTGTAGCAACACAGACGTCTGATTATGTGGTGATCTGCAGAATCACCAATAATACAGCCGCTATACCTGATTATGTGGTGATCACCAATAATGCAAGTATAGCTAACAGGAACACAGAGTGAGATGTGCTTGGTGCAACAGTAACTGATTAGTTTAATGAGACCTCACCAGAGGAGCTGGTGGGTACTATCAGAAACAGTAACTGAGTAGATTTAACTAAACCTCACCAGAGGAGCTGGTGGGTACTATCAGAAGAGCACCTCACCATTGGCAAGGGCCCACTAGTGAGTAGAGAGGTCAGACAGGCTAGGTTCGGCAACTGAGAGGCAGATACAGTACAGAATCAGTAGGCAAAAGAATAGTAGGTATTCAGGCAGAGGTTCAGCAACTAGAT
Organism: Hyperolius riggenbachi; assembly: GCF_040937935.1. Lineage (NCBI taxonomy): Eukaryota > Metazoa > Chordata > Amphibia > Anura > Hyperoliidae > Hyperolius > Hyperolius riggenbachi. Next base: position 245,271,541 of record NC_090653.1, on the reverse strand, counting down.
CAGATGGGCAGAGGTACAGAAACGTTAAGCAATAGCGGAGTCAGAGATAAGCCAGTCATACACAGAATATCAATAATAATACAATAAACAATAGTCCTAGTCTTGTGTGAAATCCCTGGTTTCCTCCCAGATCAAAGCACACCGGATACTAGTCTAAGGTCTCAGCGCTAACACGTATGTATTCGCATCAGCAGACAGGTTACGAGTGAATCGTGCAGGCTTAAGAAGCAGAGGAGACCTCACAGCCGCGCCCACTACAATTAGACAATCCTGAGCGGCGTGAGTCCCCTCTGACGTCAGCCGACCAGCGGGTCAGCTGACGCGCCTCCTCCCAGCATAAAGGTCCTGTCTACGCGCGCGGCCGCGCGATACAGCAACCCTATGTGCTAATGACAATTCCGTCCCCGGCGTGCTAGACGCCGGCGGAACTGAAAAATCCTCCGAGCAGGGAACTGAGGCGGCTGCGGAGACACCCTGCGTGCCCACAGCCGCAGATGTTACAGCTCCATAGCAAAACTTTCAAGGGGCCCTCAGATGGAGGTGCTCATAAAGGAATGCCACCTGCCCCTACCCTGTGGATATGATTTAATTGGGCAATTTACATACTCATTGAATCAACACTGTACATAGTTAATGGGCAAGGAGACAAAGTTTGATGGTGGAGGAACACAAGAAAGTTAATGGTGAATACATTAACCTCCCTGGCGGTTAATTTTTTTTGCCAAATTGGCAAAAAAACCTTTTTTTTTTTAATTTTTTTTTTTGTTTCATGTAAAGCTACCAGAGTGGTAGCTACATGAAACACCACTAGAGGGCGCATGTGTCCCTCTAGTGCGATCGTCGCCGGCATCTATAGCAAACAGGGGAACGCGTATACAACGCGTTCCCCTGTTTGGCTTCTCCTGTCGCCATGGCGACGATCGGGATGACGTCATGGACGTCAGCCGACGTCCTGACGTCAGACACCTCCGATCCAGCCCATAGCGCTGCCCGGAACTCATTGGTCCGGGCAGCGCAGGGCTCTGGCGGGGGGGGGGCCCTCTTTCGCCGCTGCGTGCGGCCGATCGCCGCAGAGCGGCGGTGATCAAGCTGTGCGCGCGGCTAGCAAAGTGCTGGCTGCGCGCACAGCAATTTACAGATTAAAAATCGCCCCACCAGGGGCTGAGATCTCCCCCTGCGCGGCATAGCCCGAGCTCAGCTCGGGCTTACCGCCAGGGAGGTTAAGTACCACCTGGGCCCCCTAAGCTCCAGAGTCCCATCGCAGCTGCTATGGCTATTGCTATGCCCCTGCCTGCCTCCACTGTCCTGCTACCCACACCCACCTGCTTTTTGGGCATTCTGAAAGCCGCACCAGACCCGCGAGCATTCAAACTCGCAACCTGCTTATTTGCTACCTATGCAGCCATGTAAAGTGGGCAGCAGGGAGCTGTTTTAGTAACTTGTCTAGATGGCTGGATCGGCTTCTCTTCTCTTCCACCGGCGCTGCACTCCCGTCGCGCTCTTCTGGCTTCCGATCACATGATATGACGTGATCGTAACCCAGAGGATGGTGTCAGCGTTGCCGCGCCACCTGGTGGTTGGAGAAGGGTGATGGAAGAGTCTCTTCCATCCCCCCTCTATACCCACCAGTTCTGTACTGCTGACACCATCTTTTGGGTTCGAATTCTTAAAGCGTAATGAAACACAGCATTTCTTCTTTGCTCTAAAAAACTATTTACAGCATATTATATACTACCACCATTTTTTTTTACTAGAACAGCATTCAATTAGTTAAACACAGACAGGGCCTGAAAGTTCAGTGCAGAGAAAGCTGGACGCATCCGAAGTGGAGATAATGTTGTCTTGTGTTTATTTAATTGTATCAAGTGAGGAATGTGGCACATTCTCTGACTGTGCAGAAGCTCCTGGACACAGACAGACACTCAAAGCATTTCTGCCTTCAATACAACATGAACAAAACCAGTTGTGAATGAAATGCAGAGGAAGCTCTCAAAACAAAAAACTGTACTTTTGGGAACTTGTCATTTCTAAATAAATAATAATACTTTTGCACAAATGCAAATATGATAACCGTATGGCATATAAAAAGTAGGAAAACATGTTTTTATTGAATATTATGTCAGGGTTTTATACCGCTTTAAGTAAGCTGCAAGGGCACATATCTGACATCAGGCTATTCCTGTAATGTATTTTCTTATCAGTTAGGGTTATGCTATAATACGACTGGGTCCCGACTGGGGAAAAACTGTCAATTGCATAGCTGAATATTATCTCTTTCAAGCAGCAAAAGAAAAAAAAGGAACAGAGCCTAGTTATCTGTATGCTTGGCACTGTACATACACATGTCTGTCTTATTTCACATGCCACCTCGGGTACACTGAGACCTGAAAGTGAAATAGGAAGGTTGCCATTTTAATTTCACCTGTTGACCTTTATGAAGCTTATGTTAGCTTTACTGTGCTGCAACAAATGTGGTCCTTAGAACCAGCAGGTGGAGCTGTAAATAAATATCACCAGGGTTGCTCTCAGAATTAGTGAATTCGAATTTACCCGTGATCAATGAGAGCGATGTCAGCAAGATGCAGCCTCTCATTCACCAAAACTGAAAGTAAAGTAAGTTGCACACACTAGTTCCCGTCTACCATTTACAGTAATCTTGTTGCCAAAAAGTAAAATACACCCAAATACACCATTATACACATTTACATAGAAACATAAAATACATTTGTATTATTTTTTAAAATAACACATTGGTCTCTTTAAGAAAGTAAACAGTCTGGACAGATAATATTATAAAGACACTTGACCCAAATTTTAGCATTCTGCCTATGGGTAGCTATGTCCTTAGAGACTGGAGAGTAACATTTCTTGCTTTCCAGTAAAAGTTTTTTAACACCACAAAAATCTATTGCGGGCTTTTTAGATATTAGCATCCAAGCAATTTCCCCTCCAAGAATGTTTTGGTGACCTTTAGATTCCTGTTGATAAATGTGATAAAGGTTAATTTTTTTCTTTCAAGAAACCTTGTCCTATTAGAAAATATATATGTCCAATTAAGTATTATTAATCAGGGATGGTCGTAGTCAGCCAACTTCGCTACGCTGGAACTACGCGTAGTTTTACGCAATTACGCTTCGCCAAACTACGGCTTTAAAATCAAATATTTGCTTCGTATGCATTTCGTAGATTACGCGTTAAAATACGCAACTACGCGTAGTGCGTAGCATAGTACATGCGGACGCTTATGCCATTATGCATAAAAATGTACGCATGAATTCCTCTGCAAAATGCTTGTACCAGTAACTCTTCTATGCGTACATTCCCCTTTCCAATGCAGAATTTTGTATGCATACAATCGTACGCGGAAAAATAGACGCAAATAACGCATTCGTAGTGTACTTCGCAATGCACATGAGAACTACACGTAGGGGCGTAAACTACACGTAACGGTACTTCGCTACGCGTAAATTCGTAAGCATAGTTTTGAGACTTCGCCTACGAACTACGATGCGTAGATGCAAACTACGATGCGAAAATTCGCACTGGCGTAGTTTCTGCTCATCCCTGATTGCTATAAACGATTTATAAAGCACCAACATATTCCGTGGCCCTGTACAAAGTAAGATAAACAATCAAGGGGTACCTAATGATACAGGCAATGATATACATCAAATCAGGGCCGTGCAGAGGGTCCTTAAGTGGGGGGTGCTCAAATTTAAAAAAGGGGCCTGGCAACATCTTCCCCCGCATGCCCCCCTCCTCGTTTCTGGCTAGGGGGTATTGGTTGTCAACAGTGCTGAATGCAGATGCTGGGTGCCATGTGGGTTCTGGGTGTGAGTACAGAGTCTCATGTGGGTTCTGGCTATGGGTGCAGGTACTGGATGTGACATGGGTGCGAATACTTGGCACTATGCCTGTACTGGGTGCTGGTACTTTATGTGCGGGTACGGGTTAAGTGGGTGCTTGGTGCAGATAGTGGGAGCCATGTGGAGGCTCTGTGCAGGTGTGAGTACTGGGTGCAATTTTAGGCATGTTTGCAGATACTTATACCTTTATAGCAGTATCAAGCAGACTTTGTGTCTCCTTCCAACCAACTCTTTTGGCGCCACCACCCTCAAATCAGCAGTGATAGGTGCCCACTGTTAGTGGGATAGAGTGGGCACAGTGGAGCCCACAGTGGAGGCACAGACTCACCTTTCATTACTGGGACCTCTGTCCCTCTTGATCAGCACCCAAGCTTCTTTTCAGGCAAAGAAGAAGTGGTTACCAATATGCAGTGGTTGCTAAGCATTAGTAGATGCAAAACTGCAGTAAGTGCCAAGGTGCAGCGGGTGGTAAGATGCAAAGGTTCACTTTGTGCTAAGTTGCAGTGGGTGATGAGATGCCAAAGTACAGTCTGTGTCAAGCTGCTGTGGGTACCAAGGTCCAGTTTGTATTAGGTGTTTATTTGCAGTGGGTGCTATGCAGTATTGGGTGTTGAATGAGTAGCAGATGTTGATAAACAATAGTGGGTGCCATGTGAGTGTTAATTGGTACAGGGAGACATGTGAGTGTTGGACATGAGTGAGTAGGGAGTGTCATGTGTGGTCTAGAGGTGTGCCATGGTAGAGTACTCTCCCATATGGGTTCAGACCAAGGATGGGTACTGGGTGCTATTTGGGTCCTGGCCATGGACGGGTACTGGGTGCATATAATGGCTTTGGAACTTGGTGACGTGCGAGTACTGTGCCATGTGGGTGTTGAGTATGGGGTTTTTTGGGTCTTAGATACAAATACTGAGTGCCAAGTGGGTACTGGGAGTGAGTACATGGTGACATATGGGTGATGGATGCTGGATAGTAGGGTATTTGTTGTCATGTGGGTGCTAAAGGCAGATGCTGGGTGCCATGTGGATTCTGGGTGCTGACACAGGGTGTCATGTGGATTCTGGCTTTATGGGTGTGTATCAACTATCATGAAGGTGTTGATTGCAGGTACTCAGTCCCTTGTGAGTTCTGGGTGCAAGTACTGGATGTGATAGGTGAGTGCTTGGTGTTTGTACTAGGCACTTACTGCAACTGAAACTACTGCAGATGAAGCATGTGGGTGTTGTGTGCAGGTACTGGGTATCACATAGGTGCGAATACTTGGTGCCATGCCTGCACTGGGTGCTAGCTATGGGTGGGCATTGTGTGTTATGTGGGTTCTGTGTGCAGGTACTTTGGGTGCTAGTACTAGTTATGTGAGTGCAGATAGTGGGTGCCATGTGAAGGCGGTGTGCAGGTGTGAGTAGTGAGTGCCATGTTGGGACTGGGTGCAAGTACTGTGCCATGTGGTGTGGGTGTGAGTACTGGGTGTCCGCTATAGGGTGAAGGGGTGCAGGTACTGGGTGTCATGTGGCTATTTGATGCAAGTACTAAGTGCCATATTGTGGCCGGATGTGAGTATTGGGTGCAGGGTGAAAATACTGGGTGCTTGCTATAGTGGGGGTTACTGGTTGAGTGTAATGTAGGTGCTGAATATTGGTGGGATTGTTGTGGGTGCAGGGGGTGGGAGATCACTGAGGGTACTGCTATGAATGGCATAGTTGCTGCTAGGGGAGGTAGAGGTTAGTATGGTTGCTGGGGGAGGTAGAGCTCAGTGTGGGTGCTGGGGGAAGGGTAGGTCACCGTGGGTGCTGGGGGGGAGTAACTGTGGGTGCTGTGGAAGGTAGAGGTCAATATGAGTGCTGGAGGAAAGGGAGGTCACCGTGGGTCCTTTGGGGGAGGTCACTGTGTGTCTTGGGAGAGGTAGAGGTCATTGTGGGTGCTGGAGGAAGGGGAGGTCACTATGGGTGCTGCTGTGAATGGCATAGTTGCTGCTAAGGGAGGTAGAGGTCAGTATGGGTGCTGGGGGAAGGGTAATTCACTGTGGGTTCTGTGGAAGGAAGAGATCAGTATGGGTGCTGGAGGAAGGGGAGGTGACTGTGGGTGCTGGGATAGTCAGTGTAGTTACTGAAGGAGGGAGTGGATGCTGGGTGTTGGGAGAGGTTGCTGTGGGCGCTGGCAATGGGAGAGGTGCTGTTTTTGGGTTGGGAGGTCCCTGTGGGTGCTGCAGGGGACAGGAAGGTAGCCACTGGGGGAGGGAAAGATCACTGTGGGTGCTGTGGGAGGGATAGGTCAGTGTGGGTGCTGGGGTAGGCAGGATCACTGCTAGAGCTGGGGAGGGAGAGGTCACTGTGGTGGGTGCTAGGTGGAGGGAGAGGTAACTGTGGGTGCTAGGTGGAGGAAGAGGTAACTGTGGGTGCTAGGTGGAGGGAGAGAAGAAGAGAGAGGGGCGCTCTAAGTCCGTTGCACTGCTGGACTGTGCTCTAGTAGGACAGGTCTCACCTGTTTGTGGTGGGGCTTGCACAGCGTAAACAGCCCAGATCAGCCTTGTCCCTCTTAGCCGAGCCGGGGACTGAGCTCCAACGCGGGGCGGAAGTGACGTCACTCGCTCCAGGAAGTAGTAGGTTAGTTGCCGGGTAACGCCAGACAGCTCAATACGGAGCTTCTGGCCCTGTGCAAGGTATATTGCTAAACAGGAAACTTCACGAATGTGAAGGTAGATAGACTTGGATATGGTAGGAACATAAAATTTTATTAAAACAACGCGTTTCGCGGAGATACAGTCTCCGCTTTTTCAAGTTAATGCATTAACTTGAAAAAGCGGAGACTGTATCTCCGCGAAACGCGTTGTTTTAATAAAATTTTATGTTCCTACCATATCCAAGTCTATCTACCTTCACATTCGTGAAGTTTCCTGTTTAGCAATATACCTTGCACAGGGCCAGAAGCTCCGTATTGAGCTGTCTGGCGTTACCCGGCAACTAACCTACTACTTCCTGGAGCGAGTGACGTCACTTCCGCCCCGCGTTGGAGCTCAGTCCCCGGCTCGGCTAAGAGGGACAAGGCTGATCTGGGCTGTGTACGCTGTGCAAGCCCCACCACAAACAGGTGAGACCTGTCCTACTAGAGCACAGTCCAGCAGTGCAACGGACTTAGAGCGCCCCTCTCTCTTCTTCTTTTACTACAGTGGTTTTATCGGGAGCAGCCAAGTCTAGACTGTGGGGGCCAGATCGCATCTAAGGGGCATCCACTAGCTCCATACTGCCAGGTGGAGGGAGAGGTCACTGTGGGTACTAGGTGGAGGGAAAGGTCACTGTGGGTGCTGAGGGAGGGAGAGGTTACTGTGGATGCTAGGTGGAGCGAGAGGTCACTGTGGGTGCTAGGTGGAGGGAAAGGTCACTGTGGGTGCTAGGTGGAGGGAGAGGTCACTGGATGCTAGGTGGAGGGAGAGGTCACTTTGGGTGCTAGGTGATGGGAGATATCACTGTGGGTACTGGGGAGGGAGAGGTCAGTATGGGTCCTAGGGGGAGGGAGAAGTCACTGTGGGTGCTAGGTGGATGGAGAGGTCACTGTGGGTGCTGGGGGAGGGAGAGGTTACTGTGGGTGCTTGGTGGAGGGAGAGGTCACTGTGGGTCCTAGATGGAGTGAAAGGTCACTGTGGGTGCTGAGTAAGGGAGAGGTCACTGTGGATGCTAGGTGATGGGAGATATCCCTGTGGGTACTGGGGAGGGAGAGGTCAGTATGGGTCATAGGTGAAGGGAGAAGTCACTGTGGGTGCTAGGTGGATGGAGAGGTCACTGTGGGTGCTAGGGGAGGGAGTGGTCACTGTGGGTACTAGGTGGAGGGAGAGGTCAGTATGGGTGCTGGGGGAGGTAGAGGTCAGTATGGGTCCTAGGTGGAGGGAGAGGTCAGTATGCCACACTAGGATTCCTGTTTGGGCCTCTTCACTGCAAAGTGTCCCAGGCGGGGGCGGAGCTTCCCGCGGGTGGGCGGGGCTTATCGCGGTCGGGGGGCGTGGCTTATTTTGCGCGCCGAGAGGGGCCTTTTTTTGAAGGTTTTAAAGGGGGGGGGGGTGCCTGGGCACCCAGAGCACCCCCCTCTGCACGTGCCTGCATCAAATAGGGACACTGGTACCAAATACAGAACTGGCCATTACAATGACAAATGTAACATGATGAATAAAATGTATAACAGAGTGCAAGCTACACGATGAATAACAAATTCAAAGACACAAAAGGGTGAGAGAGCCCTGCCCTTTTGAGCTTACAATCTAAGGCTATTTACACACCAGGATGTTGCGTTTAGGGGACGTTATAGGGCACATAACGTGCCCCTAACGCAACGCCTGGTGATGTTGGAGCAGGACGCTACCAAGAGCCGCGTTACAAGCAGCTCTTGGTGCGCCTGCTCTGTCGGAGGCGCTGCGGAGACCACGTGAGCGGAGTTCTCCGCATCACGTGGTCCCGCCAGCCAATCAGTGGCCCTCCAAAGAGTAAACACTGCAAGTGCAGTGAATGCCAAGTAGCCATGTGCCTGGCTACGTAGTGGCTTCTCCCCGCCTCCTCTCTGCCCCTAAAATAAAGCAGCGTATAAAGTACTGCATGCAGTACGTTATGTAGACGTGCTGCGTTACAATGTAACGCAACGTAGGCACTGTGAACAGCCCATTGATTTTTCATTGCTGTGCGGTGGGGGTGCGTTACAGGCTGCTCTAACGTGTGCCTGTAACTGTGAAAGCAGCCTTAAGGAAGCGTAACAACCACTTCAAGTAAATCTAAATTCTAAAAGTCACCGATTACTGAGGTACAATATGCCAATTCCCCCTGGCACCTTAATATACAGTGCTTCCAGAAAGTATTCAAGTATGCAGACCCATGCAATGAGTTCCAGGATCGATCATTTTCAAACGTCAGTTACGTTGAAACACCAGCTGATTATTTTTCATCTGTTTGAAATAACTTTTCCACTCTCTGAAATTGAAATCCTACCAAAAAGAACTGTCAAAATTTTCTCACTTGCTAGTGGTTTAAAATGCATTTTATTTATAAGGGGCTATATGCAATTCATGTTTTCTCCTGAGTTTTCTCCTAGGTGATATTTTTACATTTGTCAATGCTTTTTAAAACATCAGCAAACAGCTAATCAAAATAATTTTGAAAGTACTTTTTCACCTACTTTTTGGTATTTTCTCTATTGCAAAGTGCTACAAAGTTATTAAAAATCGTAGATGAAAAATTATCTCCTAGGAGAAAACTCAGGAATAAAAGTGAATTGCATATGGGCCATGGAGTGAAAATATCACCTAGGAGAAAACTTGGGAGAAAAAATGGAATTGAATAAGGGCCAGTGTGCAAAAAAGGAAGGGGATCATATTTACTGTATGTCCATTTGACCATACTGGACAGAGGACCAGGGGATGACCACAGTTTGCAAAAAATACTGAGGCTGGGGCTGGGTTCACAGCAGGATGTTGCATTGTGATGCGACGTTAAAGTCGCAATGCAACATTACAACGCAATGCAACAAAAAAGTGGTAATGCACATTAATGCTGTGTTACCATCGCATAGAATAGGTACAGTAAAGCATACAGGCAATGAAAAGTATGCTTCCCTGTATCTGGTTACGTGTGCGTTTAGAGGTAACGCACTGCAGCAGTGCGTTACCATAACGCTAAACATTACAATGCGACGCTAACTTCGTACTGTGAATGTCCCATAGACTTCTTATTGCAGTCAGTGCTGTAACCTGCAATATAAGACTTTATAACACAGCACCGCAATGTCCTACTGTTCAGGGGCGTAACAACTCCCCTCCCCAACTAGATCAGCAGCAGTGCCCCGGCAAGCCCAAATGCACCTACGTCATATTTATATTACAAGGTGCAGTGGTGGAGGATGGGGCCGGCAGTGATCAGAGTGTCCGACTTGGTCCAACGCTTTGATCTGAAGAGGATGATGCTGTGGCGAAATTTATTCAGCAACAGCGCCATCTAGCAACAGCCAGTTTTCCTAAGTTAGACTACAACACTATGTCCAACGTAGGACCTATGGAGAAAAAGGCCACTGTCATACATAGTCCAACATGGGATTGGAACGGGGTTTTTTTAGCGGCTGCTTGTTGATGAAAAAAAAACAGAGTAACTGCAAGACAAATGCTGCATTGTGCAACATCAATTTTTAAAAAGCAAGGAGGTAGCATTGGAGGCCAGGAAAGTAAAGTTATAATTATTGATTGATGGTTGATTGTGCATTCTACCCAGAATAATGTGAACTTGTATTATTAGGACTACTGCTCCAGTGTATGATCTGGCATTGTATTATTACCTGTATTGTATTGTGTATCTTATTGCTCATTACCTGTACTGTGTTGTGTATCTTATTGCTCATTACCTGTATTGTGTTGTGTATCCTATTGCTTATTACCTGTACTGTGTTGTGTATCTTATTGCTCATTACCTGTACTGTGTTGTGTATCTTATTGCTTATTGCCTGTACTGTGTTGTGTATCTTATTGCTTATTACCTGTACTGTGTTGTGTATCTTATTGCTTATTACCTGTATTGTGTTGTGTATCTTATTGCTCATTACCTGTACTGTGTTGTGTATCTTATTGCTTATTACCTGTACTGTGTTGTGTATCTTATTGCGTATTACCTGTATTGTGTTGTGTATCTTATTGCTTATTACCTGTATTGTGTTGTGTATCTTATTGCCTGTATTGTGTTGTGTATCTTATTGCTTATTACCTGTATTGTGTTGTGTATCTTATTGCTTATTACCTGTATTGTGTTGTGTATCTTATTGCGTATTACCTGTATTGTGTTGTGTATCGTATTGCTTATTACCTGTATTGTGTTGTGTATCTTATTGCTCATTACCTGTACTGTGTTGTGTATCCTATTGCTCATTACCTGTACTGTGTTGTGTATCTTACTGCTTATTACCTGTACTGTGTTGTGTATCTTATTGCTTATTGCCTGTACTGTGTTGTGTATTTTATTGCTCATTACCTGTACTGTGTTGTGTATCTTATTGCTTATTACCTGTATTGTGTTGTGTATCTTATTGCTCATTACCTGTACTGTGTTGTGTATCTTACTGCTTATTACCTGTACTGTGTTGTGTATCTTATTGCTTATTACCTGTATTGTGTTGTGTATCTTATTGCTCATTACCTGTACTGTGTTGTGTATCTTATTGCTTATTACCTGTATTGTGTTGTGTATCTTATTGCTTATTACCTGTACTGTGTTGTGTATCTTACTGCTTATTACCTGTACTGTGTTGTGTATCTTATTGCTTATTACCTGTACTGTGTTGTGTATCTTACTGCTTATTACCTGTACTGTGTTGTGTATCTTATTGCTTATTACCTGTACTGTGTTGTGTATCTTATTGCTTATTGCCTGTACTGTGTTGTGTATTTTATTGCTCATTACCTGTACTGTGTTGTGTATCTTATTGCTTATTACCTGTATTGTGTTGTGTATCTTATTGCTTATTACCTGTATTGTGTTGTGTATCTTATTGCTAAGTTATTACCTGTATTGTGTTGTGTATTTTATTGCTCGTTACCTGTACTGTGTTGTGTATCTTATTGCTTATTACCTGTACTGTGTTGTGTATCTTATTGCTCATTACCTGTATTGTGTTGTGTATCTTATTGCTCATTACCTGTACTGTGTTGTGTATCTTATTGCTTATTACCTGTATTGTGTTGTGTATCTTACTGCTTATTACCTGTATTGTGTTGTGTATCTTATTGCTTATTATCTGTACTGTGTTGTGTATCTTATTGCTTATTACCTGTATTGTGTTGTGTATCTTCAGGCCCGGCCCGCTCATGAGGCGGGGTGAAACATTTGCCTCAGGCGGCAGATCTGGGGGGGGGGGGGGGGGGCGGCACCCGTCTGTCTGTGGATGCTGGGTGCCACCCGCCGAGCTGGAGGGGTAGCTGGCAGAAAGGGAGTATTGGGCCTAGCGGTGGGGAGGGGGGTCGGACCCCCCCTCCCTCACCTGGGTCCCCCGTCCTCCGCTCCCCTCCAGCGTTAAGTAACCACTAACCAGCTGCGTGCATAAAGATGAAAAGGCAACTGGCGGGGGAATCACTCACCTCTTCCGTGTTCCATCGTGTGCTCCACTGACGTCACTTCCGGCAAGGCCGTCCACTTACAATACGCGGAAGAGGTGAGTGATTCCCCCGCCCGTTGTCTCTTCATCTTTATGCACGCAGCTGGTTACTTAACGCAGGCGGAGGAGCGCAGATCGGGGGACCAAGGCGAGGGAGGGGGGGTCCAACCCCAGCTCCCCACCGCTAGGCCCAATACCCCCTTTCTGTCAGCTACCAGTCCAGCTCGGCGCCCCCCCCCCCCCCACCCACGGCTGGGGGGGGGAGGGGGGGGGATTTTTTTCTTATTATGCCTCAGGCAGCAAAATTCTAGGGCCGGCCCTGTGTATCTTATTGCTCATTACCTGTACTGTGTTGTGTATCTTATTGCTCATTACCTGTATTGTGTTGTGTATCTTATTGCTTATTACCTGTATTGTGTTGTGTATCTTATTGCTTATTACCTGTATTGTGTTGTGTATCTTATTGCTTATTACCTGTATTGTGTTGTGTATCTTATTGCTTATTACCTGTACTGTGTTGTGTATCTTATTGCTCATTACCTGTATTGTGTTGTGTATCTTATTGCTCATTACCTGTACTGTGTTGTGTATCTTACTGCTTATTGCCTGTACTGTGTTGTGTATCTTATTGCTTATTACCTGTATTGTGTTGTGTATCTTATTGCTTATTACCTGTACTGTGTTGTGTATCTTATTGCTCATTACCTGTATTGTGTTGTGTATCTTATTGCTCATTACCTGTATTGTGTATCTTATTGCTCATTACCTGTATTGTGTTGTGTATCTTATTGCTTATTACCTGTATTGTGTTGTGTATCTTATTGCTTATTATCTGTATTGTGTTGTGTATCTTATTGCTTATTACCTGTATTGTGTTGTGTATCTTATTGCTTATTATCTGTATTGTGTTGTGTATCTTATTGCTTATTACCTGTATTGTGTTGTGTATCTTATTGCTTATTACCTGTACTGTGTTGTGTATCTTATTGCTCATTACCTGTATTGTGTTGTGTATCTTATTGCTTATTACCTGTATTGTGTTGTGTATCTTATTGCTTATTACCTGTATTGTGTTGTGTATCTTATTGCTTATTACCTGTACTGTGTTGTGTATCTTATTGCTCATTACCTGTATTGTGTTGTGTATCTTATTGCTCATTACCTGTATTGTGTATCTTATTGCTCATTACCTGTATTGTGTTGTGTATCTTATTGCTTATTACCTGTATTGTGTTGTGTATCTTATTGCTTATTACCTGTATTGTGTTGTGTATCTTATTGCTTATTATCTGTATTGTGTTGTGTATCTTATTGCTTATTACCTGTATTGTGTTGTGTATCTTATTGCTTATTATCTGTATTGTGTTGTGTATCTTATTGCTTATTACCTGTATTGTGTTGTGTATCTTATTGCTTATTACCTGTATTGTGTTGTGTATCTTATTGCTTATTACCTGTACTGTGTTGTGTATCTTATTGCTCATTACCTGTACTGTGTTGTCAGTCACCTGTTATCAGTGTCTGTAATCTATTGTATTGTACAGCGCTGCTTAATATGTTGGCGCTATATATAACCAATAAATAATAATAATAATTTATATAGTACTTACATATTCTGCATTACTTTACATACTGTAGTTTATAGTCCTGTCACTAACTGACCCTCAGAGAAGCTCACAATCTAATCTCTAAAGTCATATTTCCAATTTAGTGGGAAGCCAATTAACTAATTTGTATGTTTTTTGGAATGTGGGAGGATACCAGAATGCCTAGAAGAAACCCACAACAACACATTCATGAAAAAAGGCACCTGGAAAAAAGGGGCGCCGGGAATTGCCGCTAGTAGAATCTGGCAAACAGTGGGGTAACTAAGGAGCTGTGGGCCCCGATGCAAGTTTTACAATGGGGCTCCCAAGCACTCTATACATAACAGTTGATACGGCGCACCAAAACCTGCCAATGCCAACTACAGTGTCCATAGCCAGCCTTTGACCTGTGCGACCAGAGCAGTCGCACAGGGCGCCGGCTTCCAAGGGGGCGTCTAATAGCTGGTTACCTATACTGAGAGCGCCTACACCTGATTTCCTATACTTGGGGCACCTATAGCTGGCTACCCTTACTGAGGGCACCAACACATGGCTACCTTCACTGGAGGCACCTACGCCTGGCTACCTATGGGGGTGAGGGAGACCTTGAACTGATTATACTGGGGGCACCTATGCTTGGCAACCTATATTGAGGGCACCTACACATGAGATCAGGGGGTGTTTTTTTTGGGGGGGGGGGCGCACTGCAGCTATAACGCGTGGTACAAATTGTTGGTGATGTGCGATCATTGTAAATGGGGGCAGGGGGGTGGCTAACTGTCCCACTGATTGTTTTTATTAATATTCCTGAAAGATTCTAACCTTCATTGCTAAGTATATTCAGGATAATTCACTCTTTCCATCCATTTGTGGTTATTAATAGTATTTTTCCTATTATACATATGTGAAGTGTCACAGGGATCTGAGCATTTGGCGTGATGTGTCACAACGTCAAAAAGGTTGCTAACCACTGTCCTAGGAGATATCTCAGGAGAAAAGGTGAATTGCATATGGGCCTGTGTGTGTGTGTGCGTGTGTGCGTGCGCGCATGCGTGAAGAGGATGGGGGGGGGGGGGGCACCAAAATCAGGTTTCGCTCAAGGCGCTGTGAAACCTAAGGCCAGCCCTGACAGTGTCAGAGGTGCAAGAAGGGGATGGGGAACAGCTTGTTAATGATTACCACTATTCAAAGTATAGAAGGGATTATTATGAACAACGGGCCCAATAGCGAGCTAATTCTGTAGTTGAGGAAGGGGTCGCTACCTCTGCACCTCCTATTGCTTCGCCCCTGCTTGCTAATATAAGCAATATACTACTATTGAATTCAGATAGTAAAATATCAGTAATATTTACAGAAATGTTACTATGGCTAAACCTAACCCTACTCTCACACAGAATCCTCCCTCTACCAACGCCTAACTCCCCCCCCCCCCGGTTTCACCTAACCCTTAGCCCCCCCCCCCTGGTTTTGCCTAACCCTAAGACCCCCACTGTACCGCAAATCTGTGATATGCAACAAAAAAAGGTAAAGTTTGGCCCCCGGAGACACCCGATTACTGGCACGCATTTTACATGTCGGCGCCCGATAGAATCTCGGCGTCTGCTATGCAATGCCGCTAATTGCATTTCCGCAAGCCCGGCGCCTGGTATTCTATCGGGTGCGGATATTTAAAATGCCTGTGTGTAATCAGGTACCTCCAGGCGCCAAAATTTACCATGTTTGTGGCATATCTCGGACA
Source organism: Hyperolius riggenbachi (assembly GCF_040937935.1). Taxonomy (NCBI): domain Eukaryota; kingdom Metazoa; phylum Chordata; class Amphibia; order Anura; family Hyperoliidae; genus Hyperolius; species Hyperolius riggenbachi. The sequence continues at coordinate 245,256,242 of NC_090653.1, read as the reverse complement.
TTATAAAAGCTAAATTTCGGCACCCGTTAGCCCAAATTTCTTTTTTTTATGCTAATCGCAGCTTTTAGAATAAGCACCTATGGCGAGTTGCAGTTTTTTTCAAAAGGGCTCCTTTGCACATAGACACCTTTGCAGATAGTGCCCTTGTATTGCTGCAATTCAAACCTGGGACCCAGCGCCACACCACCATGCTGTCCGGTCTGTCATCTCTGGGATGAAATAAAGAGAGCTCCTAGCAATCAGTATCTTTTCAAGCCATTAAATATCACCTGTCATTTTCCCCAATAACCTCCAGAGGACTAGATTCCCCCCTCCTCTTCTCATTCAGGTCACTCCTATTTCCTCCTACCCTCCCTTCATCACTGCCTGAGCTTCTCAGACTCCCATCTGTCCAGACAGAACTCTCCTTCCAGCCAAAATGGAAAATGAAGTCTTCTTATCCTATGTTTTCTACAGCACCCTCCTCATCCTGAAGATGTATATCCTGGCTATCATAACAGGGCAGATCCGGCTGCGCAAAAAAGTAAGACTAACTTTTTTCATACTTTTTATTCCACTTTTCCCTATCACTATGGAGTCACAGTCAATGGTTTATGCAGATGTAAAACTTTTTCTCCTGTGAGAAGGGGTTAAACAGAAAAGTATGGAATTCTATAAACCGCTGGGGGGGTCACTTGCAGAGGTCTCAAGTTAAACATTTGGGATACACATGCTAAAAAAAATAAGGCATGCCAAACATCTAAAAAAGGTATTTACAGTAGTAAATAGAGGATACTTAGCAAACAGCGACTGCAGGTTTTACACCGCAGCAGTGCTGGGATGATCGGTTTCCTTTAGGTTTTTGCAGTTCTTGGTTGTTGAAGGCTAAAGATTGAGGTGTAGGGGGGCTTCTATGAGGACTTTAGAGGGGATTTAACTCTTCAGGAAACAGCTGCTTCAAATAAATCTCTGGTAGCCAGACTGTGGTTATTGTGTATCTGCATGTGGCATACTGGTACTCTCACTGTGTAATACAGGCAATATACCCCGTGATTATATATAATATAAGCGTAACACAATTTTTCTTCAGGGCAAGCTGGGGTTTGTTGTTCAGCTACATCAGGAATACGGGTTGCCAATTCCTGCCTCAGTGCTTTGGAATTTGCAAACCTGGGAAATGTAAAATGAATAAATGAAATCGTCAGTTTTGTCTGGAATAGAGACACGAACAGATTGCTGCACAATAAACATACTGACAACTGACATGCAGATTGCTGCGCAATAAACATACTGACAACTGACACGCAGATTGCTGCACAATAAACATATTGACAACTGGCACCGATTGCTGCACAATAAGCATACTGACAACTGACATGCAGATTGCTGCGCAATAAACATACTGACAACTGACACACAGATTTCTGCACAATAAACATACTGACAACTGCCACCGATTGCTGCACAATAAGCATACTGACAACTGACACGCAGATTGCTGCACAATAAACATGCTGACAACTGACACGCATATTGATGCGTATTAAACATACTGGCAACTGACACGCAGATTGCTGTGCAATAAACATACTGACGACTGACACGCAGATAGCTGCGCAATAAACATACTGACAACTGGCACCGATTGCTGCACAATAAACATACTGACAACTGACATGCATATTGATGCGTAATAAACATACTGGCAACTGACACGCAGATTGCTGCACAATAAACATACTGACAACTGACACGCAGATTGCTGTGCAATAAACATACTGACAACTGACACGCAGATTGCTGCGCAATAAACATACTGACAACTGACACGCAGGTTGCTGCGCAATAAACATACTGACAACTGACACGCAGATTGCTGCACAATAAACATGCTGACAACTGACACGCAGATAGCTGCACAATAAACATACTGACAACTGACACGCAGATTGCTGCACAATAAACATACTGACAACTGACACGCAGATTGCTGCACAATAAACATACTGACAACTGACACGCAGATTGCTGCGCAATAAACATACTGACAACTGACACGCAGATTGCTGCGCAATAAACATACTGACACGCAGATTGCTGCGCAATAAACATACTGACAACTGACGCGCAGATTGCTGCACAATAAACATACTGACAACTGACACGCAGATAGCTGCACAATAAACATACTGACAAGTGGCACGCAGATTGCTGTGCAATAAACATACTGACAAGTGACACACAGATTGCTGTGCAATAAACATACTGACAAGTGACACACAGATTGCTGTGCAATAAACATACTGACAAGTGACACGCAGATTGCTGCGCAATAAACATACTGACAAGTGACACGCAGATTGCTGTGCAATAAACATACTGACAAGTGACACGCAGATTGCTGTGCAATAAACATACTGACAACTGACACGCAGATTGCTGCACAATAAACATACTGACAAGTGACACGCAGATTGCTGTGCAATAAACATACTGACAAGTGACACGCAGATTGCTGCACAGTAAACATACTGACAAGTGACACGCAGATTGCTGTGCAATAAACATACTGACAAGCGACACGCAGATTGCTGTGCAATAAACATACTGACAACTGACACGCAGATTGCTGCACAATAAACATACTGACAAGTGACACGCAGATTGCTGTGCAATAAACATACTGACAAGCGACACACAGATTGCTGCACAATAAACATACTGACAAGTGAGACGCAGATTGCTGCGCAATAAACATACTAGCAAGTGACACGCAGATTGCTGAGCAATAAACATACTGACAAGCGACACGCAGATTGCTGTGCAATAAACATACTGACAACTGACACGCATATTGATGCGTATTAAACATACTGGCAACTGACACGCAGATTGCTGTGCAATAAACATACTGACGACTGACACGCAGATAGCTGCGCAATAAACATACTGACAACTGGCACCGATTGCTGCACAATAAACATACTGACATGCATATTGATGCGTAATAAACATACTGGCAACTGACACGCAGATTGCTGCACAATAAACATACTGACAACTGACACGCAGATTGCTGCGCAATAAACATACTGACAACTGGCACGCAGATTGCTGCGCAATAAACATACTGACAACTGACACGCAGATTGCTGCGCAATAAACATGCTGACAACTGACACGCAGATTGCTGCGCAATAAACATACTGACAACTGACACACAGATTGCTGCGCAATAAACATGCTGACAACTGACACGCAGATTGCTGCGCAATAAACATGCTGAAAAGTGACACACAGATTGCTGTGCAATAAACATACTGACAACTGACACACAGGTTGCTGCACAATAAACATGCTGACAACTGACACGCAGATTGCTGCGCAATAAACATGCTGACAACTGACACGCAGATTGCTGCGCAATAAACATACTGACAACTGTGCTTATTTTGGGGAGACAGTTGCAATTTTTAAACTAAATGCCTAATGGTGGCCATACATGGTACAATTTTTTCATACAATCTTACCATTTCTTTGTAGTATAAGGGAAAATTAGGTGAATATACTGAAAGCATAATTTAGGCAGTTCCCTTATATTACATAGAAATGGTAAGAGTGTATGAAAAAATTGTACCATGTATGGCCACCATTAGAGCTAGTTTTCAGTTGTGTTGTAGAATAATTCTGCATGTCAACTCACTGCCCATACCATTCTATCATTGTCATTGTCATGTTGGAAGGTGAGCTGTTTTCTCATTGACAACATTCCAGCAGATGTCAGCAAGTTTCCCTTTGAGATTCAGATCATATTATACCCCATCAATTTATTCCTACTATCCAAATGCACAAGTCCCTGTTGCAGAGAAACACTCTCACAACTGAGACACGCCCCACAACAGGATGAAGCCAACGCCATGCTATACTTTAGACATGGTATTTCTTTGGATGGCGAGCTGTATTGGTTCTTCTTTGGATGGCGAGCTGTATTGGTTCTTCTTTGGATGGCGAGCTGTATTGACTTTCTGCCAGAGAAACTGCTTTGGTATTGAGCAGGGGTGAACATCTGAGAGCGAGATTCAGTTTCGCTTGCCGTGAAACCGTATCAGTGTGTCAGAGGTGGCGTGCTGCAGCAGAGATGGTTAACTTACCTGTATTGCCACCTCTTGCCGATGCGCTACATGCTACTCTCCATCTTCCCAACACTGAAGGCAGAAGTGTCCATAAGATGGAAAGAAGCATGCATCATTTTTACTTCCCGAACCACTAAAAAAAAAAAAAAAAAAAAATCACTATTACTGCTGAAATCTCTTTACAAAATGCTAGCAAAATTGGGTCCAGGGCCTTAGGCCCCATACACACATCAGACCATAGTCTTTTGAAAATGAAAGATCACAGACCAATCTTACCACCCTTCATGTAGTATGAGAGCCATACTCTACACAGTCTTTTCTATGGAGCTGAACTCCACATCAGAAAAAAATCTTTGCAAGATGCTGCACACACAGATGCTGTACAGACACAAAAGATCAGTATCTGCAAAAGATCTGTTCCAGCCAAAAATCCATTCCTGCAAATTGCAATGATAGTCTATGAGATCTGCAGATCATCATACACACATGATTTAACTGACATTCATCTGCAGATCAGATCCACCAGGATGGATTTTCAGATCTGCAGATGATTGCTTGATCTGCAGATGAATGTCAGTTAAATCATGTGTGTATGATGATCTGCAGATCTCATAGACTATCATTGCAATTTGCAGGAATGGATTTTTGGCTGGAACAGATCTTTTGCAGATACTGATCTTTTGTGTCTGTACAGCATCTGTGTGTGCAGCATCTTGCAAAGATTTTTTTCTGATGTGGAGTTCAGCTCCATAGAAAAGACTGTGTAGAGTATGGCTCTCATACTACATGAAGGGTGGTAAGATTGGTCTGTGATCTTTCATTTTCCAAAGACTATAGTCTGATGTGTGTATGAGCCTTTAGTCTTAGCCCCTGAACAAACATACAGTTCAGGTGTTTCTGACTAAAGTCTGACTGCATTAGCCACATGCTTGTTTCAGGTGTGTGATTCAGGCACTCCTGCAGCCAAATAGATCAGAAAAAACTCTGAACAAAAAAACAGACAATCTGTTTTGTTTAAGGCCTCTTTCACATCAGGATGTTGCATTTTAGAGGACGTTAAGGTCGCATAACGTGCCCCTAACGCAAAGCTAGAGTTGGGCCGAACGGTTCGCCTGCGAACGGTTCCATGCGAACTTCAGTGGTTCGCGTTCGCGTCCCGCAGGCGAACCTTTGCGGAAGTTCGGTTCGCCCCATAATGCACATGGAGGGTCAACTTTGACCCTCTACATCACAGTCAGCAGGCCCAGTGTAGCCAATTAGGCTACACTAGCCCCTGGAGCCCCACCCCCCCTTATATAAGGCAGGCAGCGGCAGCCATTACGGTCACTCGTGTGCTGCCTGCGTTAGTGAGAGTAGGGCGAGCTGCTGCAGACTGTCTCTCAGGGAAAGATTAGTTAGGCTTAACTTGTTCCTGTCTGGCTGCATACCTGTTCTGTGAACCCACCACTGCATACCTGTGCTGTGAACCCACCACTGCATACCTGTGCTGTGAACCCACCACTGCATACCTGTTCTGTGAACCCACCACTGCATACCTGTTCAGTGAACCCACCACTGCATACCTGTTCAGTGAACCCACCACTGCATACCTGTTCAGTGAACCCACCACTGCATACCTGTTCAGTGAACCCACCACTGCATACCTGTTCAGTGAACCCACCACTGCATACCTGTTCAGTGAACCCGCCACTGCATACCTGTTCAGTGAACCCACCACTGCATACCTGTTCAGTGAACCCACCACTGCATATCTGTGCTGTGAACCCACCACTGCATACCTGTGCTGTGAACCCACCACTGCATACCTGTTCAGTGAACCCACCACTGCATACCTGTTCTGTGAACCCACCACTGCATACCTGTTCTGTGAACCCACCACTGCATACCTGTTCTGTGAACCCGCCACTGCATACCTGTTGTGTTCAGTGAACCCGCCACTGCATACCTGTGCTGTGAACCCACCACTGCATACCTGTGCTGTGAACTCACCACTGCATACCTGTTCAGTGAACCCACCACTGCATACCTGTGCTGTGAACCCACCACTGCATACCTGTTCTGTGAACCCACCACTGCATACCTGTTCTGTAAACCCGCCACTGCATACCTGTTGTGTTCAGTGAACCCGCCACTGCATACCTGTTGTGTTCAGTGAACCCGCCACTGCATACCTGTTCTGTTCAGTGGACCCGCCACTGTATACCTGTTTAGTGACCCCGCCACTGCATACCTGTTGTGTTCAGTGAACCTGCCACTGCATACCTGTTCTGTGAACCCGCCACTGTATACCTGTTCTGTTCAGTGAACCTGCCACTGCATACCTGTTCTGTTCAGTGGACCCGCCACTGTATACCTGTTCAGTGAACCCACCACTGCATACCTGTGCTGTGAACCCACCACTGCATACCTGTTCTGTGAACCCGCCACTGCATACCTGTTGTGTTCAGTGAACCCGCCACTGTATACCTGTACTGTTTAGTGAACCCGCCACTGCATGCCTGTTGTGTTCAGTGAACCCGCCACTGTATACCTGTTCAGTGAACCCGCCACTGCATACCTGTTGTGTTCAGTGAACCCGCCACTGTATACCTGTACTGTTTAGTGAACCCGCCACTGCATACCTGTTGTGTTCAGTGAACCCGCCACTGCATACCTGTTCTGTTCAGTGGACCCGCCACTGTATACCTGTTTAGTGAACCCGCCACTGCATACCTGTTGTGTTCAGTGAACCCGCCACTGCATACCTGTTCTGTTCAGTGGACCCGCCACTGTATACCTGTTTAGTGAACCCGCCACTGCATACCTGTTGTGTTCAGTGAACCCGCCACTGCATACCTGTTCTGTTCAGTGGACCCGCCACTGTATACCTGTTTAGTGAACCCACCACTGCATACCTGTTGTGTTCAGTGAACCTGCCACTGCATACCTGTTCTGTGAACCCGCCACTGTATACCTGTTCTGTTCAGTGAACCCACCGCATCAGTGCGCATACCTGTGCAGTTAAGTGAACCCACCTACCTCGGTGAGTGCACGCAGTGTGATATACCACTCCGTGCATACCCGATATGGACAAAACAGGTAGAGGAAGAGGTAGTGCCAGAGCCAGAGGAAGGCCACCCGGCAGGTCTGCGCGAGGTCGTGTAAATGTAATTTCGTGTGGACCTGGCCCACAGTACAGTGCTCGGAAGAAGGCACGTCCCATCACGTCCCAAGATTGTCAGGACGTGGTTGAGTATTTAGCGACACAGAACACCTCATCTTGCTCAGCCACCAGCGCTACTACTAGCACCACTTCCGCTGCATTTGACACTTCGCAAGAATTATTTAGTGGTGAAATCACTGATGCACAGCCATTGTTGTTACAGCCAGATGAATTTTCACCAGCTCATATGTCTGCGTTACGCGGCAACACTATGGATGTAACGTGTAAGGAGGATGAAGGACCTACTGATGGTGCATGTTTGGATTTTTCTGAGTCAAGCGAAGCTGGGCAGGATGACTACGATGATGACGATGATAGGGATCCTCTGTATGTTCCCAATAGAGGAGATGAAGAGGGGGACAGTTCAGAGGGGGAGTCAGAGAGTAGTAGGAGGAGAGAAGTTGCTGAAAGAAGCTGGGGCAGCTCTTCGTCAGAAACAGCTGGTGGCAGAGTCCGGCACCATGTATCGCCACCTATGTACAGCCAGCCAACTTGCCCTTCAGCATCAGCTGCTGAGGTCCCCATAGTGCCCACATCCCAGGGTGGCTCAGCGGTGTGGAAATTTTTTAATGTGTGTGCCTCAGATCGGACCAAAGCCATCTGTTTGCTCTGCCAACAAAAATTGAGCCGTGGAAAGGCCAACACTCACGTAGGGACAAGTGCCTTACGAAGGCACCTGGAGAAAAGGCACAAACAGCAATGGGATGGCCACCTGAGCAAAAGCAGCAGCAGCACACAAAAGCAAAGCCACCCTCCTTCTCCTCTTCCTCCTCCATCAGGTGCATTATCTGCTTCTGCCGCTTTCTCCCTTCCACCTTCACAGGCACCCTCCTCCACTCCGCCTCTGCCCTTGAGCGGTTCCTGCTCCTCTGCCCACAGCAGCAGTCAGGTGTCCGTGAATTAAATGTTTGAGCGGAAGAAGCCAATTTCGGCCAGTCACCCCCTTGCCCGGCGTCTGACAGCTGGCGTGGCGGAACTGTTAGCTCGGCAGCTGTTACCATACCGGCTGGTGGACTCTGAGGCCTTCCGTAAATTTGTGGCCATCGGAACACCGCAGTGGAAGATGCCAGGCCGCACTTATTTTTCGAGAAAGGCCATACCCCAACTGCACCGTGAAGTTGAGAGGCAAGTGGTGTCATCTCTTGCGAAGAGCGTTGGGTCAAGGGTACACCTGACCACGGATGCCTGGTCTGCCAAGCACGGGCAGGGCCGCTACATTACGTACACAGCCCATTGGGTGAACCTGGTGGTGAACGATGGCAAGCAGGGCGCAGCGGACCAAATTGTGACACCTCCACGGCTTGCAGGCAGGCCTCCTGCCACCTCCTCTCCTCCTGCTACATGCTCTTCGCTGTCCTCCTCCTCCTTGGCTGAGTGGCAGTTCTCCTCTCCAGCTACACAGCCCCAGCTCCGCAGGGCCTATGCTGCATGCCAGGTAAGACGGTGTCACGCCATCTTAGACATGTCTTGTCTCAAAGCGGAGAGTCACACTGGAGCAGCTCTCCTGGCTGCTCTTAAGAAACAGGTGGAAGAGTGGCTGACCCCGCACCACCTGGAGATAGGCAACGTGGTGTGCGACAACGGCAGCAATCTGCTTGCCGCTTTGCATATGGGGAAGCTGACACACATACCCTGCATGGCACATGTCATGAATCTAGTGGTTCAAAGATTTGTGGCAAAGTACCCTGGCTTAGCGAATGTCCTGAAGCAGGCCAGGAAGTTCTGTGGGCATTTGAGGCGGTCTTACACAGCCATGGCACGCTTCGCGGAAATTCAGTGCAAAAACAACATGCCGGTGAGACGCCTCATTTGCGATAGCCCGACTCGCTGGAACTCGACCCTGCTCATGTTCTCCCGCCTGCTAGAACAGAAGAAAGCCGTGACCCACTACCTCTACAACTACAGTAGAATGAAACAGTCTGGGAAGATGGGGATGTTCTGGCCCGACAACTGGACACTGATGAAAAATGCATGCAGGCTCATGCGGCCGTTTGAGGAGGTGACCAACCTGGTGAGCCGCAGTGAGGGCACCATCAGCGACTTCATTCCCTACGCTTACTTCTTGGAGCGTGCTGTGCGTAGAGTGGCGGATGAAGCTGTGAATGAGCGTGACCAGGAACCGTTACGGCAGGAACAGGCATGGGACCAATTTTCATCAGACCCAGCTGTTTCCTCAACACCTGCGGCAGCACAGACGGGGGAGGAGGAGGAAGAAGAGAAGTCGTGTGCAGAAGACGAGTCAGACTCAGAGGATGATGAGCAAGGTGTTTCTTTGGGGGAGGAGGAGGAGGAGGAGGGGACAGCGGCAGGAGAACAACCGCAGCAGGCGTCACAAGGGGCTTGTGCTGCTCAACCTTCCCGTGGTATTGTTCGCGGCTGGGGGGAGCAGGTTGACTTACCTGACGTCACTGAGGAAGAGCAAGAGGAGATGGAGGGTACTGGATCCGACTTTGTGCAGATGTCGTCTTTTATGCTGTCCTGCCTGTTGAGGGACCCCCGTATAAAAAACCTCAAGGGGAATGAGCTGTACTGGGTGGCCACACTACTAGACCCTCGGTACAGGCACAAAGTGGCGGACCTGTTACCAACTCACCGGAAGGTGGAAAGGATGCAGCACATGCAGAACCAGCTGTCAACTATGCTTTACAATGCCTTTAAGGGTGATGTGACAGCACAACGCCAGCAAGGTACCACTGTCACTAATCCTCCTCCCGTGTCCACGCAGTCAAAGACAGGACGCTCCAGCGATCTCATGGTGATGTCGGACATGCGGACGTTCTTTAGTCCAACGCCTCGCCGTAGCCCTTCCGGATCCACCCTCCACCAACGCCTGGAACGGCAGGTAGCCGACTACCTGGCCTTAAGTGTGGATGTAGACACTGCTGTGAACAGCGATGAGGAACCCTTGAACTACTGGGTGCGCAGGCTTGACCTGTGGCCAGAGCTGTCCCAATTTGCCATCCAACTTCTCTCCTGCCCTGCCGCAAGCGTCCTGTCAGAAAGGACCTTCAGCGCAGCTGGAGGCATTGTCACAGAGAAGAGAAGTCGCCTAAGTCACAAAAGTGTTAAGTACCTCACCTTTATCAAAATGAATGAGGCATGGATCCCGGAGGGCTGCTGCCCGCCCCAAGACTAAGTCAGTCCCCGCACACACAGCATCTCTGCCTGCACGCCGTGTGACTGGCTGCCTGGCCTGCCCCAAAAAGACTAAGTCGCTCCCAGTCCCTCCACACAGCATGTCTGCCTGCAGGCCGCTTGACTACCTTCTCCGCCACCACCAACAGGGTCCGGGACTCCAGGCGGATTGCTGAATTTTTTTAGGCCGCTGCTAGCAGCGGCCGCTGTAATAATTTTTCTGGTGCGTGTACATGACTGCCTAATTTTTCTGGCTGCACTGCGGGCAGCTGCAACAACAAAAGAAAAGGCATGTACATGCGCCCATTCCCCTTCGTGATCATTACCTTGCCGTGGTGAAGGGGCTTGCGTATCACAATGAAGCAATGACCGGCGCCTAGATGAGTGTCTCGGGGGGCACACAAAAGATAATAAGGTCGTTGCTTCATTGTGGTCAGACCAAATTTGATCAGCTGGACAGTCACTGTTCTGTCATTCAGCTACATCAGCCAGGCGACCATATGGGCTGTAAAGCCACCAAAACCTGCACTCTCACCATGGTGCGCACCAGTCCAGCACGGCCGTCACTACACAAACAGCTGTTTGCGGTGTGTTACACGGTGAGTTTGGTGTGTCAGTGTGAAGCAGTACCTTAATTACACTACCTGATTGATGTATACACATGCAAGATGTTTGAAAGCACTTTAGGCCTGTCATTTAGCATTCAATGTGATTTCTGCCCTTAAAACGCTGCTTTGCGTCAAATCCAGATTTTTCCCGAGGACTTTTGGCATGTATCCCACTCCGCCATGCCCCCCTCCAGGTGTTAGACCCCTTGAAACATCTTTTCCATCACTTTTGTGGCCAGCATAATTATTTTTTTTTTTTCAAAGTTCGCATCCCCATTGAAGTCTATTGCGGTTCGCGAACTTTAACGCGAACCGAACCTTCCGCGGAAGTTCGCGAACCAGGTTCGCGAACCTAAAATCGGAGGTTCGGCCCAACTCTACGCAAAGCCTGGTGGTGTTGAAGGAGGACGCCAGATTGAGCAGCGTTATGCGGCTCTTGGTGCGCCTTTTTTGTTCTATAGTCTGCGGAGACCACGTGATAGGAACACTCCGCATCACGTAGTAGATAAGCGGCCGTTCCAGGAAGTAAACACTGCAGTGCAGTGAATATTAATTAGCCATGTAGCTATGCACAATAGCGGACTCTCCCCTCCTCCTCTCCTGCACTCAAAAAACGAAAAACCAACATTACTGAGCATGTGCAAACAGTCTAACGCAGCTAAAACCGCATATAACGCACAGCATGCTGCACTTTCATTGAACGTGCAGCATTACACTGTAACGCAACGTGGGCACTGTGAACAGCCCATTGATTTTTCATTGCTGTGAGTTGGGCTGCATTACAGGCTGCTCTAACGTGCGCCTGTAACGTCTCACTGTGAAAGCAGCCTAAATGTTGGGGTTTTTCATAAGCTGTAAGCCGTAATCGTCAACATTATAACAAATAAAAGCTTGAAATATCTCGCTTTGCATGTAATGAGTCTATTTCATATATTAGTTTTACCTTTTTAGGGTTGAATTACTGAAATAAATGGACTTTTGCACGATATTCTAATTTTTCGGGTTTCACCTGTAAATATGGCAGCCCCCAAACCCTTCTCAGTTCAGATTTACTTAAAAATCAGTAATGTCATTGAGAAAAATGTCAGTATTCAGACATCCCGGGCAGTATGGGATGGAGAGATCACTGGCGCAGCACATATTCAGGATGTTCTTACGTAAATGCATAAACAGGAAAATCCTGAACAGCTTCAGTTTAATGGCTTTTGGAGAGCCATTGACTGCTCGGAATCCCCTGCCTGTTTCTTTCACATGGCTGGAGGATCATGATGACCTTTGTCTGTGGTGACAGGACAGGCTGGGTGACATTTGTGTTGCCGCGGTGGTGCCAGTACTGAGACGGACTCGGAGCCCCCAGAAAGTAATTAAGATGTTCCTGCGTCAGTTGTTGTCATGCATTGTAGTGAAGCTTTGCATGAGATCTTTGATGTGCTAAGGTGCTTGTATTCAGAGGTAATCCCCATGTCCCACGCCCTAGGTTCACAAATTGCTGGGAAAAAAAAGGTCAGACTGCGCCTCTCTACTTGCTTAATGAATGAGCGGGAAAGCGGGCAACAGGGCGTGTAGATCTAGGAGAGTGCTACCTGTTTCACCTCCAGCTAGGAAAAACAAAATAGTACACAAATCTGTCACATAGACTGACACTGTATGAAGAGCCACTCCAGGCAACCAGCCAACCAAATACGAGAACAGCTAAGGCTAAGTTCACACCGACGTCGTTTCACATCACAATGGACTTCATAATGAGCATCTTCATGTACATGCTGGAATGTACGGTACCACGCCCCGCCTCTTCCTGTTCAGTAAGCCAGCACCCATTCAGTAATCAGACCTTGGGCTAGACTCCCTAACACTGGTATCGCCAATAGAGCACGCCTTAGTGGCTGCAGCTCTGTCGCTTTGAGTCTGCCAGGAGAAAAGTGCGATAGAAATGTTTTGTGTGTTGTCTTGTCCATGTCACCAGTCAGTTGTAATGAAGGCTTCGTGTGCATGGTGTCTGGTAGCTTATAGCTTGTTTCCCAGCCATTAAGCCAACATGCCCATACCTTTTCATACTTAGCTGGACAATTTCTACTCATATAGGTGAGTTCGTACATGGTTAATGATCAGCATCCAACCATTTTTGGGAGGCGGAACGGCTGAGTTCCATGACAGCAGGATGCCTTTCCTGGCATAAAAACATGTACATTTCCAAAACGGCCTCATATATATTTTTAGTGGCAATTTCGTCTAAGTCCCAGCTGTGCCACTGGCTATGTAGCCACCACTTGCAGTGTAGTGATCTTATTCAAGATGCTGAACACCACGCCTAAGTGTTGGATCTTAAAGATCTGATCCCTAGTGACGGTTGTTATCGCCTAATGGCACACCTGTACTCACGTGGTGGACTTGTGCCACCAGAGCAGGTGCTGGCAGAAGCAATGTCTGCAGCATTCCTGCTGCCTGCTCCTCCAAGTGCTTTCCTGCAGCGACGCACGGTATGCGAGGGTAGCTAGAGGGTGGCTAGGGGATAGTGGCTGCCATAAGTTATTAGTGTTGTCCGGATCATGAACGATTCGGATCTTTGATCCGAATCTATTTTATGAGTCGAATCATCCAAATCATCAAAATGAGTGATTCGGATCGCAAAAGGGGCGGGGCCAGGAGCAACACGCCCCCTCTCAGCGGGGTCCTGGAAGCAGAGCAGAGATGGATCGCTCTGTTGGAGGGGACTCAGGGGAGCCAGCCTTGCAGGGACAGGTAGAGGGGACATGGGTGCCACTGCCAGATATGTGTAGAGCACACATACTGGCTGTAATGTGCTGCTCATTATAGGCTGTTTGTTCCGTAGTTGTGCACAGTGAACACATGGGAAGCTTTTGGCTCAGCTCAGCACAGCTCAGTAACTTTGCAGGCACTGTGATTGCAGGGCAATATGATCCTCCTGCACTCGGCACTAAACAGCTGCACTTATCTTCTGGTAATGCTTTGGGGAATGCTTTCTTTCACTGTACGACATTTCCATTCAAGGTATACAGATGAACATATAGGTGAAATATATGTAAAGCATATGATTGCAGCATGTGGGTATTGTGTGCAAGCAAACATTTCTGCTCGTCCCTCCTCCCTTCTCTGTCCACTCCCTGCCCTCTGTCCATCTTCTCCCCTTCTCTGTGTGTCCACCCCCTTCTCCTGTCCTGCTACGGTAGTCATTTCACCCCCCCCCCCCCCCCCCAATGCTTCCCTTGTAAAATGATCCGAGATTCGGATCAAAGATCCGGATCTTTTCAATGATCCGATTCGAATCATCCGGATCATTGAAAAGATCCGAACTTCCCATCTCTATAAGTTATAGGAGTGGGCAGGGGGAGGAGCCGTCAAGGAGAAAGGAGCCGGATTGCCTCTGGCTGAATGGCAGCTCTATGTGCGACTGGTGAGAGGAGGGAGGCAGGGGGTGGAGCCAGAGCCAGTATCAAGCCTATTTCTGACATTGGCTGCCGCAACCTGGCCACTTCACATTTTGGCCAGCCAGAACCCGAAGTGATCAGACTTTGGTTCTGGCTGTAACATATCTCTCTCCCTCTCTCTCTCTCCCTCTCTCCCTCTCCTCTCTCAGCATTTCCGCCCGAGTGGGTGTGCATCCTCCTAAGTTTGCTTCAGGCAGCAGGGGGGTCTACAACCGGCACTGGGTCAAGTTGTACACTTTCCATTCTTAGGTTATCCATTCACACATAACCGGTGTGTGTAGGTCGCACCCTCATCCTGTCAGCTTATTATTGCAGAGATTGTGGCGGCAGAGGAAATCATTCGCATGCACATTGTTCTGTCTGTTCCCAGCATCTGGGATGCTGATCATAGAAGTGAGTAGGGAGGTAGCTAAAACCATAGCAGCCGTAATATGGCCTCAGCTAGGAATTTATGGCCAGATAAAAAGAAACCCTGCCGCTGAGTACCTAAACAGGTCGCCAGACAAGGGCTCTAATCTATGATGGGTGGATCCAAATTTTGAAGCATCTTCAATTAAAGAATAATGGGAAAAAAATTACCAGAGAGCACAGCTAATGTAAAAATAATATATAATTAAGCAATTGTGCGTATATAGAGTATGCACCAATACAAGAGAAAGAAAAAAGATCTCATAACGCACTAAATTACCAGATAAAGTTATATGAATACATTGGATCTTGTAGGGGCGAAAAAAGACACAGAGACACCGGGAGCCCAATGTCGTGTGATATCGTCAGATCTATTTACTAATAAATAGAACAAACTATATACTCATAAAGGTAACTATATACTCGCAAGTAAGGAAACCACTTGTGCTGGCGTGTGAGGAAGTACCGTCCTCACTCTATCGGACGCAGCTCCAAAACAAAAAATTGGGACTTTGCACCTCCGGAGAGGTCTAAAGCCTATACAATCCTCTAGGGGAGTGTATGTACATAGAATTGGGGGGGAGGTTAGGAGGCGCCCAAGGTGTGATTCTTTGTGTAAAAGAATATCTAGATATACAGTATGTAGGTAAGAAGGTCTTACCTTAGTGATGCCAATTTCGATGATGAAGGATTTTCATTATAGACATACTTTTTATCGTGCACAATAGACAACGCGTTTCGCGGCTAACACCGCTTCATCAGGTCAAATTCGAGTGCTTAAACGGGGTGTAGACCTAGAAGCCCTGAGCGCCTGTCTATTATAATATGGAGTTTTGAATCAGGATAAATTTATTGGCTATCTTAGAGATGGATAAACAGGTGTTTCACTGTTTATCCATCTCTAAGTTAGCCAATAAATGGTATCATCCTGATTCAAAACTCCTTGCTTTTACTCATGGCTAACACGGTACAACACTCTACTGCTTCTATTATAATATGAATACATTAAATTTATCAAATCATTGAGCAGTCAGCGCAACAAGAGTCACTGCCAAGATGAATAGTCAGTGATGCAGGAGCGTAAAGCTGCCGCCAAATTACCTGCCGAAATGCCCAACAGCCACCCTGAAAGAGGGTCTTTATTGTATTGTCTCACCTATCCTGTGTTTTCTACAGTATTTGTGTGGTGTAATTTTAACCACTTTCGCTATGATTGATTAATAAAGTTATATGAATAAATTTTCTGGCAATTTGGTGCGTTGTGAGATCTTTTTTCTTTCTCTTGTATTCAATTAAAGAATAAACACAGTTCTTCCGACCTGAATAGACCCTGTAGTTCTGCTTATAAGCATATGTCTGCTAATTGTATAATAGCTAGGAGATGGAACTCGGCAAATCTATCAGGCTAGGTGCGCACATAGCAGAAACAGTAGTGTTGCGTAAAACGCTGCGTTTTATGCACCAATGTTACTCAATGGGCCGCATAAAAAAATGCATAGATATGCGTTTTTAAAATCGCTAGTTTTGTTGAATATTATGCATGAACGTATCAAAAACGCACATAATGAAAGTCAATGGAAACAGGATCTATTGCGTTTTGTATGCGTTTTTGATGTGTTTTTTAATGCATTTTTTTTTTTAAAATAAACATTTCTGATTTATTTCCGCTTCCTGTTGTCTTCCTAGTGATTTGCATAAATGTACATATAAAAACGCATAGAAAACGCATATGCATTTTATATATGTAAACCACAAAAACATTAAAACGCACGCAAAATGCTTGAAAAAGTGCATTGGTGTAAAAAGATGGAAACGCAGCAAAAACGCACAAAAAACCGCACACAACATTAACCTAAAACATGACATAAAACGCAGCCTTTCATGTTATGTTATGTGTTCACCCAGCCTCAATCACTGAGATGTAGCATTTAAGCCATTAGCAGTTTCAATAGAGTTATCTCATTTGAGATAAGTGCACTGCTTTGGCTTCAGTCGCCAGAACTTGTTGTGCTGTAAATTCTTGGAATGCTTTGATCTCTCTCACTGCTAGCAGAAAATATAGAAACTAAAAGCAAAAGCCCTCTGTTATTGTCTCACACTGCTCCCTAGTGACAAGTGGCCATAAATATACATTACGGCAGTACTAATAAGAAGCAAGGAAATGTAACAAGAAATTAAAAAAAGTGCTTAAATCAATTTGCCTGGAGCACTTGCAAGCCTCTAAATAAATTGGCTGCTAAAGGGTTAATATCCTCAATCATGGTTTCCAAAAAGATTTACGCTATTATTAATGATTCACTGGCTGTCTTCATAAAATTTGGTTCCCGTGGATCTCCTCCTTGTCTGCCATGGGCCTTAACCACTCAATCACAAGACTATAGGAGACCTATATCTCTACCTTCCATGGTTTGTGATGACCCCTGATGTACAGTGTTGGGATGGCTATTTGTATGTATAACAGGCCTCCTTGCTGTTCAGAGACCATTGTAACTGTTGTTCTATACAATAAGCTTATATCTGTTATGACCTGAACCCGAAGTCTGGCCACTTCGGGTTCTGGCCAGTCAAAACTAGAAGTGGCCGTCTCACCGTGGGTAATGTCCAAAGTGGATTGAATCCTGCCAAAATGAATTGAATCCAGGCGGCGGTGTTCCTCTCCCCCGGCTCTAGCTCCTCCCCCTGCCCCCTCCTATTGACTTCTGGCAGCTGGGGACATATACACCCCCCCCCCCCAGGGGCGTCTCTAGCCATTTTGTCACTCCAGGCGAGAATGCCGGTGGCGCCCCCCTCCCCGTGTGGTGCCCCCCTGCTGCAAATAATCGTAACGCAGCAAAGATTCACCATAAGATAAAAGTAATGCGGCAGACTTTCCCCAGAAAATAACCATAACGCAGCAATGATTCACTATAAAATAATTATAATGCAGCAATGATTCACCATACAATAATCGTAATGTGGCCAGCGTTCCCCAGAAAATAATCGTAATGTGGCCAGCGTTCTCCAGGAAATGATTGCAATGTGGCCAGCGTTCCCCAGGAAATAATCGTAATGTGGCCAGCGTTCCCCAGAAAATAATCGTAATGTGGCCAGCGTTCTCCAGGAAATGATTGCAATGTGGCCAGCGTTCCCTAGGAAATAATCGTAATGTGGCCAACGTTCCCCAGGAAATAATCGTAATGTGACCAGCGTTCTCCAGGAATTAATAGTAATGTGGCCAGCGTTCCCCAGGAAATGATTGCAATGTGGCCAGCGCTCCCCAGGAAATAATCGTAATGTGGCCAACGTTCCCCAGGAAATAATCGTAATGTGACCAGCGTTCCCCAGAAAATGATCGTAATGTGGCCAACGTTCCCCAGAAAATGATCGTAATGTGACCAGCGTTCACCAGAAAATAATTGTAATGTGGCCAGCGTTCACTAGAAAATGATCGTAATGTGGCCAGCTATCACCAGAAAATAATCGTAATGCGGCCAGCGTTCACCAGAAAATAATTGTAATGTGGCCAGCGTTCACCAGAAAATAATTGTAATGCGGCCAGCGTTTACCAGGAAATAATCGTAATGCGGCCAGCGTTCACCAGGAAATAATCGTAATGTGGCCAGCGTTCACCAGGAAATAATCGTAATGCGGCCAGCGTTCACCAGGAAATAATCGTAATGCGGCCAGCGTTCACCAGGAAATAATCATAATGCGGCCAGCGTTCACCAGGAAATAATCGTAATGCGGCCAGCGTTCCCCAGGAAATAATCGTAATGCGGCCAGCGTTCACCAGGAAATAATCGTAATGCGGCCAGCGTTCACCAGGAGATAATCGTAATGCGGCCAGCGTTCACCAGGAGATAATCGTAATGCGGCCAGCGTTCACCAGGAGATAATCGTAATGCGGCCAGCGTTCACCAGGAGATAATAGTAATGCGGCCAGCGTTCACCAGGAGATAATCGTAGGAGATAAGGAGATAATCACCAGTAAATTATGCTAATGTGGGCAGCATTTACTCACCTGCAGAAGTCTCCTGTAGCCAGCCGGCGGTGGCACTGGTCCCTGGTGCGTCACACGGTGCCTTGAAGTCTCCTGTAGCCAGCCGGCGGTGGCACTGGTCCCTGGTGCGTCACACGGTGCCTTCAAGCACGTGTGACAGGCGGAGGTAGGGGCGGCGCCGCACGTATAGACGAACTAGCGTGCGGCCGCTCGCTCTGCACAGAGAGGTAGTGGGGGCGGACCAGTAGGCGGCACCAGGCACAGGCTGAGCTGCCTGTCACAGCCGGCTGCTTGCTCTGAAGGGAGAGGAAGGGGGCGGACCAGTAGGCGGCACCAGGCACAGGCTGAGCTGCCTGTCACAGCCGGCGCCGACCTGATAGTGAAAAAAAAAAATAAACACACACACAGCGCGGCGAAAGAGCGCCCACTTCCACCCACGGCGCTCTAGGCCAAAATTTAGAGTTGCCTAATGACAGAGACGGCTCTGCCCCCCCCCTCAAAGTTGTTTATCGCAGCAGGGAAGCAGAGCGGGAACGCTGCAGACATTGCTTCTGCTGGCACCAACTCTACAGGAACGAACAGCACGAATCCCTACTTTCCTGCCGTATCGAATGACCCTGGGTGCACGTGTGTGTCCCCGGCTGCCATAACTCAATAGGGTGGGTGTGGGGGGAAGAGCCAGAGTCGGAGGAGAGAAACAGCACTGCCAGGATTCAATCGATTTCACACATTGGCCGCAGTGAGACGGCCACTTCTAGTTTTGATAGGCCAGAACACAAAGTGGCCAGACTTCGGGTTCTGGCCATAACATATCCACAATATCACCCTGCGCACATACATATACCCAGGTAGCAGTCGGGAAGCCAACTGTCACCACTTAAGCATGAATATTAATTCTGCACATGTAACTTCAACAAGTCCACATAATCCTCTCGTAAAAGTTGATAAAGAAAAGAGTCCACAAATCCTGGTGATTATTTTCCTAGTAACCAGCGCACTGGAGTTCTAGACAGAGGTATTCCAATCAATGTATAAATAGTATATTCTCTGCAGCACTCACAATGTCACTTCCACGCCTCCACCAACACCCAGCGTTCTTGCTAGGATACCAAGAGATCCGGGGCACTTTTGGGCACTCCAGCCAAAAAATGGGTGTGGCTATGCATCGGAATGTGGGTGTGGCCACGGGTGGAGCCAGATTTACATGAGCTTGTTCTGTCTGTCATCTTTGTATCATTGTATATATTTATTGTCCAGCGCTGCGTAATATGTTGGTTATTTATAAATAAAATAAATAATAATAATGAGCAGTCTTAACATAAGTAGGCAGTTACATGGCTTCTGTGCTGGCTGGTCTGGATTTCTGCTGGGCGAGCTTTGCTGCTGCCAGTCCCCCTATAGCATTCCCTGATCTTCTAGTGGACCCCCTCCCATGCTCCCACAGGCCTCCCATTGAGGCATCACAACTCCCAGCATGTCCCCATAGAAGAACCACAGCTCCCTGCATGCCCCCATAAAGGCATCACAGCACCCAATAGGCCCACATAGAGGTACCATAGCACCCAGCATACTCCCCATTTCTGGGTGCTTTGGTGTCATGCTGGGTGCTATGGTACCTCTATGGGGCACACTGGGAGCTCTAATGCCATGCTGGGTGCTGTATAGTGCTATGCTGGGTGCTCTGGTGCCTGCTGGATGGTATGTGATGCTATGCTAGGTGCTGTGGTGCCTCTGTGGGGCATGCTGGGTACTATGTGGTGCCATGCTAGGTGCCGTGGTGCCTCTACTCTGCCTGGGGGACATTCGGGGCACCATAGAATAGATCGAGGGCTTGTGCCACTGATGTTTGGGGCTAGCAAAGCCCCTGCCAACCCCCTTCAGTGATTCACTCACCGAGTGTAACGATCAGTGTAACACAGAGAGGATCTGATTACTGGTGAACTGCAGTATCACCGGGAATACAGATGTATACCAGATTATAGATGATCTGCAGTATCACCGATAATCCAATATACTAGCTAACCTCTGGACACCTGAGTAGAGTGTTTGGTGCAAACAGTAATAATGAGAGGACTGGGCCTCAGAGCAGTAAGGAGTACTGCCCAATTCCTTCTGGACTCTCCCGGAGGGAGGAGTCAGGCTGAGAGAAGGAACGACAGAACGAGAGTGACACTCAAGGGGGTGTGTCACTATCAGGACTGGGAACCGCCTCTAACAGTAAGGTCAGTTCTCGAGGTCGGACAAGCCAGGTCGTAAACACACGGACAGGTAAAGTACAGATTCAGAAGGCAGAGGCGAAGTCTAAAGTACAAGCAGGGTTCGGCAACAGGGTATCAGAATATCGAGGTACAAAATCAGAAGGCAGATGCAGAGTCTAAGGACGAGCCGGGGTTCGGCAACAGAGTATCACAATGACAAAGTACAGGATCAGAGTTCAGGAGAATGGTCAGGCAGGCAGAAGGTCATAACAGATAATCACAATCAAACTAGTACTTTAAACTATCAACAAATCTAGCTAAGTGTAGGATTACAGCTCCAGCTGGTCCCGGCACACTTTCGGATCTGACTCAGGTCTGCGTGCTACCACGTAATGATCGCAACGCCAGACAACGGGCAAGTGAACAGCCAGCAGTATATATACAAAAGGACTCTCCAGTACCTCCTCTAATTGCTGGACCAATGAGGATCGATGGAAATGTCAGCTGACCCGCTCAGTCAGCTGACCTTCTTCTGGCTGCCATATAGGGCCTGCCTCTCTGCGCGCGCGCGTCACTCTCAACCCTGGTGGACTATGAGTCCCAGCCACACCAGCACTGTCCCTGATGCCTGCCGCGGGAGCCGCCGCACTGCACGCGGCGGCTTCTCCGCGTTCACCGCTGTTTATGCGGCGGTTCCTCCACGTCGCGCCGCCATGCAGGACGCGGAAGCAGCCGCCCTGCTCTGAGAGCAAGCGGGTACTTTTCCGTGCTTTCTCACACCGAGTTTGCTGGACCATCACCACATGCGTTTAGCGACCATTGTGGTGATGGTCCACCAAACTCGGTGAGTGAATCACTGAAGGGTGTCGGTGGAGGTGTGGAAGTGACATTATGAGCGCTACGGACAATATACTAACTATACAGTAAGCTGACTTCAACATAACTCTTCTTTTTCTTTTTTCAACCCTTTATTGCAGTGTTCCCGAACCCTGTCCTCAAGGCCCACCAACAGTGCATGTGTTGTGGAAATCCACAGAGGTAGTTAATCATCTCTGCTAAGACACTAATTATCTCACTTGCGAATTTTTGTGGTTTTCTGCAAAACATGTACTGTTGGTGGCCCTTGAGGACAGGGTTGGGGAGCTCTGCTTTATTGTATCTCACTGATGTTCAGTGAGATGTCTCCTCTCTTCCAGACAATTATGACAGTGTTTTAGGAAATATTATCTTCCATTATAAAGAACTGATGCCTTTCATTGGAGCGATTCTGAAGTACTCTATGACATGCCCACAGCATCAGTATCTCTGGAGTTGTAAAATGTGATGTTTCTTAGTTTTAGTCATTTTTTAAATCATGACTGTACACGCTACTGTTTTTTCTTTTAATAAAAATGTTTTGAAACTATAATAGATGGATGTTTTAAGTAAATGTTGCCTGTTGCAATTCTGGCGAAACTAATGAGAGGTGTAGATTACAAAGCTGAAATTATGGAAACGTGCAGGTCATACGTGTTGCTTACCTGGGGCTTCCTCCAGCCCTATCCGCTCGGATTGCTCCCACGCCGCCATCCTTCGCTGCTCGCAGCTTCGGGAACTGGGTCCCCGCACTTCCGTCAGTTGGAGCCAGTGTACGCAGGAGAAGTGCGCCCTCTACGTATCTCTACAGCAGCTGCTAGAGAGATATGCAAACAGTGCACTTCTCTTACGTTAGACTGGAGCCGACTGACAGAAGACACGGGACCCGGTACCGGAGCTGGAGAAGGCTGAGGACAGTGGCGTGGAAGCGATCAGAGCGGATAGGGCTGGAGGAAGCCCCAGGTATGTATAAAACTTTTTATTCATTTCAGCTCTGAATCACTTTAAGGGGTGTGTCGCCAGAAAGGGATCAGGGTGACCGTTCGGGAGCCGAGCACCACACAGAGGCCTCACTCTACTACAGCAGTAGACAATGTACAGTCCACAATGGATTCACAATGGAACAGCTTCAGATGGGAGGGGTAAGGTGGGAACAATTGACATTGTTTCATCTGGTGAAGGAGCTGTGGGCCCTAGTGTGATTTTTACATTGGTCCCCCTCAAGTACTCTGTTCATGACAATTGATTTGGAACACCAAAACCTTTCAAAGAAAGCCACAGTGTCTGAATTTAAAAGGGAATACATAATTTGTAACCCTAGGACTTTTTTAAATATGTATGTCATAAGGGTTGATTACTGCTCTTTTTGCAACTAAAGACATGTAATTATTGGTGAAGTACAATGAGAGAACAAAAAAAACCACATAAAATATTGTCACCATACATGGTACAGGTAGTCCCCGACTTATGAACACCCGACTTACGAACGACCCGTCGATATGAACGGCATGGATTCTGTGTTTCCAAGGGAACAAGTAAAAAAAAATTAAATTGGACTTGTAGTTTTTGACAAAATTGATTTAAAAAAAAAAATCAAAGAAAAAATGGCTTTTAACATTGTATAAACAGGTACAGAGGGCAGAGGTGACACAGAGGGCGACACTGGAGGCACAGAGGAGGTACAGGGGACAGAGATGGCACAGTGTTCCGACTTAAGAACAGATTCAGGTTAAGAACGAACCTACAGTCCCTATCTCGTTCGTTTTACCTGGGGATTAACTGTACTTGGAACAGCATTTCAATGTTTTGAACACAGAACAAATAGGCAAATAGAAATGTGTGGATTATACTAAAAGCAAACTTCCCATTTAGGTGGACGAAAGATTCGTTAAGCTATTTAGGCGTAAAATTGGCTAGAAATATACATGGCATGGTGGAGTTAAATTATTATCCACTTCTTAACACAGTAAAAAAGGACCTAGAGCGATGGGCAAAACTTAGACTTTCATGGTTCGGAAGGATCAATGTACTTAAAATGAATATTATGCCGAGGCTGTTGTATGTCTTCCAGGCCCTCCCGGTTCCCCTTCCTAGAAGTTATTTTGACGAATTAAAAAGGGTGTTTACAAAGTTTGTGTGGCAAAATAGAAGGGCGAGGTTAAAATTCGCCTTTTTGGCGCAATCAAAGGATAGAGGGGGACTGGCAGTGCCTGACCCTATGAGGTATTATCAGGCGGCGGTCTGTACGAGGGTGGTGGATTGGAACATAAATGAAGCATCAAAACAATGGGTCTCGCTGGAAAGGGAATTAATTGAGGGGGAGTTGAGAGAAGCACCATGGCTTACATATATTCCAAATACATATAGAATCCCGGGATCATTGGTGGAACATACCTTGAGAACTTTTAAGAAAGTAAATAATAGGAAAGATGTGTCCAGGGGTCCCTCTCCCTTAATGCCGTTACTGGAGAACATTAGATTTCCACCAGGGTGTCAAAAAGGAAGTTACAGAGAATGGAGGATGGGAAGAAGGCCACAAATTCGTTCCCTGATCTCCAACAGTAGATGGTTGGATGAAGGAGAAATAGCAGAACAATTACAGGTGAGTGAGATAGATACATGGAGTATGATTCAGTTTAGATATTTTCTACGCACATTGGGCTCGAGGGAGACCCTTTCAAGAGAGTTGACTGCATTTGAGAAGCTATGTACATCAGAGGAAAGGACAAAGGGGACCCTGGCAAAGATATATAAAATGTTAGAAGAGGAGGAAGATTACACCCTAAAATATAAAATGAAATGGGAAAGGGATATGGGGAGGGAATGGACACTTTACCAGTGGAAGAAAATAGTTAAAATGACATATGGGGCCTCGATGTCCACCCGGATACAGGAATCTGGTTATAAAATAGTAATGAGGTGGTATTATACACCAGACAGGTTAAATAAAATGAATGGGATAAGCCCAATATGTTGGAGGTGTGGGAAAGAAAGAGGGGATTTCATGCATATCTGGTGGACATGTGAGGGTCTTGCTTTATATTGGGAGAGTGTAAAGAAATGGATTTGGGAATTGGCGGAGATACCTATCTCGGCGGGACCGGAGATATACCTATTACATCAGGTGGAGAGAGGGCTTAGAGAGTATAGGGGGTCCTTGGGGATGCATTTAATTAATGCGGCCCGGATTTTAATAGCAAGAAATTGGAAAAGCCAACAAGCTCCAACTATAAAGGAATGGTTTGCGGAGGTAGACCAAGTGTATAGAATGGAAGAACTTTCGAGCATAATTAAAGGAAGAGAAAATTGGGGGTGGGATAAATGGCTGGAATTCAGAGAAACGGATGAATACTGTAATAGGGTAGCATGAGATGGGTGATAAGAAAGATAGCTTGCCCCGTGGACAGGGAGATCATGGAGAGGAATAGGGGGAGTTTGGAAGAACAGACAAATGGGACCGGTGGGGGACTATTCTCTCTTTGGGTGATGGTGTCACTTTACATCTGTTTTTTCGGTGTGAGAGGGGATCTCTTTTGCCACCCTAACTTCTTCCTCTCTTCAAGAGAGGATAGCGGACTAGAAGATATGACCCAAGCTTTGGCCCAAATATATATAAGAAGGGATGGGAAAGAGAGGGGATTATTAACGGAATGATAGTGGAAGAAGAAGATTAGCCCCGGAAACAGAGGAGATGGGTCATGCTTTAGATAAGAGGTGCTGGGGAGGGAAAGCGATCTCCCCTGGAACATTTGATGTAAAGATTGTGTATTAGATTTTTTGTACGAATATGGAAAATATTTTTGGATAAATAAAGAATAGAAAAAAAAAAAAAAGAAATGTGTGGATTAAGGCTGAAATTGGAGAAATAGCATATTTTTTTCCCCCTTTATTTTTCCCTTTTAAAAATGCATAGAAAATAAATTGATTACTGAAATCAAAAAGTGTAATTTGTGGTGAAAAAGAAAGATATATATTATTTAGGTGTGATAAGCAGTGATAAAGTTATGTCCAAATTAATGGAAGCAGTACTGAAAGGTGAAAATGGCTCTTGGCAGGAACAACCTTTTATGTTCATTCACACATGGGCCCATATGTCAATCACTTTGTCTCCTGTGTTTTCTCCTAGGTGATATATTTACATCTTGTCAATAAAACGACTTTTAAGTCACCAGCAAGCAAGAAAATACTCAAGTCATTTTGATAGTACATTTCCACCTACTTTTTGGTACTCTTTCAATGGTAAAATGTTCAAAAGTTATTTTAAATAGAAGATGAAAAATTATCTCCTAGGAGAACACTCAGGAGAAAAAGTGAATTGCATATGGGCCATGATTTTTACATACAACGCACAAGGTTCTTTTTCAATGGTATAGCGCTAAAATGCACACACTAAAGGACAACTGATCTTAGAAAGTATGGGGACTGCCATATTTATTTCCTTTCAATTTCCCTAGCGGTAAGGACGAGCCTGACTTGTACATACAAAAGGTGCTACAAATGCTATGAACCAGTCAGGCTTGTCCAGGACTTGCCCATACTCACCATTGCACTCAAGGGTGCTTCCGATCTCTGCTGGCTCCTGAAGCCTATCCATCGGCCTCTGTCCCGCGCTGTCCACGCTGGATTCTCAGTGCAGGTAATAGAGCTAGTAGGAACATTTCCACGGAAATTGGCTTTCCGCACCGGTAATTGGAATTCCGTGGAAATGCCGTATTATCGCAACTTGGAAATTTTAGCCCAATCCCAGAACTCTGAAGCATTGGACCAATCAGAGAATGCAGAATTTTTCAGCAGAAATTAGAATACAGCAGAAGTTTTAGACCAACCCCAAGACTTGAATACTACCGAGTATTTCAGTCTTGTGATTGGTCTGAAATTTCCGTGGTATTCCGATTTCTAGCCTTTTACATCTGTCTTGTGGTTGTTAAATAAAATCATTTGGATGTCACCCGTTGGAGAGTGCGGATATTCCTTTTTTCCGCTGGCATTGCTGTCTGAATCCTGCACCTCGACGCGAGGAGAGTGAGTGCAGTGGTGTTTCTTTTGCTATGAGTATTCCGATTTCTGTGGTAAACCTCCACATTCTTTGATTGGTCTGCTACTACAGAGTATTTCTGAATTCCGAGTCATGTGACTGGCCTTAAAATACTCGGTAGTATTGGACCAATCAGAAAATGCAGAATCTGATTTCCGCTGTAAACTTTTAAATTCTTTGATTGGTCCAATATTTCCAACTCAAAGTATTTGGCCAATCAGAGAATTTGGAGGCGTATCATGGATGTCCGCATAATAGCAGAGATCAGCAAAATAAAGTGGACTGTGCAAAAACAACTTTCTTTTCAAATTA
Source organism: Hyperolius riggenbachi (assembly GCF_040937935.1). Lineage (NCBI taxonomy): Eukaryota > Metazoa > Chordata > Amphibia > Anura > Hyperoliidae > Hyperolius > Hyperolius riggenbachi. The sequence goes on along the minus strand of NC_090653.1, from coordinate 245,228,952 downwards.
TATAACTTGATTAAAGGACCACTATCCCGAAAAAAGTAGGCAGTTAAAATCTGAAAGAACCGACAGGTTTTGGGCCAATCCATGAGGGATTCTCAGTTTTTTCTTTGTTTTCAACAGCATTTCCTGAACAGCCGTTTAACTGCCAAAATAGTAAGATACCAGCCAACCTCACTTGCACACTATTTTGTCAGTTAGATAGAGGCTCCCTAAGTTAGTGGTTTAGAGACTGTTGGCACTTTTATTGGCCTGAGGAAGCGGGCTCAGACCCGAGAAATGCTTTGCCTGTGCTTTGTTATTAAAAATTCTTTGTCATAAGGATTTCGTCTCTGAGGTAAGCCACCTCACATGTTTCTTTTTAGTTGTTTTTAACGTATTTTACACAACCAGGGCGCCTCTTTATCCCTTATATGTTCTCCTGAAAAATACTTTTTTAGTTATCCCACAGTTTTATTTTATATTTAAATCTGATTTTTAAGTTGTTACTGTTTCGTGGACTCATTTCAATACCACATTCTCTGAAGTATGCCAGAGCTAAAATCTATAAACTATTGTCCCTTTTTATCTTTTTTTTCTGCTCTCAGAAGCCATTTTCTGCCAGGAAACTGTATTATGGCTGTAATTACCTATTAGTGAGGGTTATGCTATAGTGTGACAGAAACGGTCACTTGCATACCTAATTTTCAACTTTGTAAGGCAGAGAAAGAAGAAAAGGAACAAAGACTACTTATTTGTTTGCGTGGCACTGCACATATACAGTACATGTCTAACTCATCATGTCACATGTCACCTCGGGAGTCCTTTAACCAGCTGAGCGGTCTGGACGAGCTCAGCTCGTCCAACACCGCCAGCGGCTGCCGCTCAGGCCCTGCTGGGCCGATTTTGATGAAATAAAAAGCAGCACACGCAGCCGGCACTTTGCCAGCCGCGTGTGCTGCCTGATCGCCGCCGCTCTGCGGCGATTCGCCGCGAGCAGTGGCGAAAGAGGGCCCCCCTAGCCGCCTGAGCCCTGCGCAGCCGGAACAAAAAGTTCCGGCCAGCGCTAAGGGCTGGATCGGAGGCGGCTGACGTCACGACGTCGGCTGACGTCGATGACGTCACTCCGCTCGTCGCTATGGCGACGATATAAGCAAAACAAGGAAGGCCGCTCATTGCGGCCTTCCTTGTTTATTCTGGGCGCCGGAGGCGATCGGAAGATCGCCTCCGGAGCGCCCTCTAGTGGGCTTTCATGCAGCCAACTTTCAGTTGGCTGCATGAAATAGTTTTTTTTTTATTTAAAAAAAACCCTCCCGCAGCCACCCTGGCGATTTAATCAGAACGCCAGGGTGGTTAAGTAGGGACAAACTCAATCCATCATTCTAAAACATTATGATCAAACTTTGGAAAGATTCAGCAAAACTACAGAAGTGGGTAAGTTACAAAAACAACCACTTGTAATAGCCCTGGTTGTTAGCTTTCCATAATGGTGACATCTGTGGCCTTTTCCGGCTTTTTCTGATGTCCTGACTCTTCAGTGGCTACACAAACCAAAGGATGGAACTGTAACATTAAGTGCAAAAAATATATTGCAAAAAGCCATAGGTGCACCTTGAGAATAATGGCCTGCTGTGAATCGAGTTTATCAAATTATGTATATGTGACTTCATTTTAATCATAATGAGTGAAAAAAAACCCCAAAGTTTAGATCATTTAAGTGTTATAAGTAGTGATAAAGTTATTGGCGAATGTATGGGAAGAGTGTTTAGTGTAGAAAATTTCTCTAGTTTTTAAGGGGAAATAACCTAGGGTGGTGAAGCTTACACAAACATGTAGCATTAGCAAGTGTTAAATATAGGTTAAATGTAGGTGTGCTGCGCTACACCCAGGCTACTGAAATGTTCATTATTTGCCAACCATCATTATTTAGTAATGGAATTAAAGGAGATATGAGACCAGCAAGCAAACCAAGTGAGTCCAGTCCTGTTTTCATGCAGCAATAGCTGTGTATAGAAGCGCTGTCCATGTTAAATATAGAGCTAAATTACTGGGTTTGAATGTCTACAAAAATATGAGCTATGATAAGAACCTGTCTTTCCAAAAACAACATGGTGGCTTCCGCCCTCCACTGCCCTCTCACATGCATTTATGTAAAGGTAAATGTTGCTCTTCTTGAGAAAATGCACACCCTTTACTTCAGCAATACATACATTTCATTGATACATTACAAGCATTGCCAGCAAACATTCATATGATGTGTTTGTTCTTTTATGCATACAAAATATAGGCATTTCACCATATCCTAAAAGAAATGTGTCAATCTTATGCCAATCACTGGATTAGAGCAGGTGTTAAAATTAGCTTCAGGCTAGGTTCACAGTGGGACGTTGTGGAGCTGCATTATAAAAGTTTTTTTTTTATTTTGGTTCAGAATATATGAAAATAATTTTATTGCTTTTGATTCAGTTTGGCACTAAAAATAATTCAGAAGACATAGGCCTCAACCCTAAAATCCATTCTACAAATCATCATGGTTAAATTGCATATGTCTCAGGCTAGGTTCACAGTAGAGTAAAGTCTTATAACGCAGCTTACCGCACTGCAATAAATCTATGCGACGTTCACAGTATGTGTTAGCATTGCATGGTGACGTGTTGTGTTATGGTAACGCACTGCTGCAGTGCTTACCTCTAAACGCACACGTTACCAGGTACAGGAAAGCATACTTTTCATTGCCTGTATGCTTTACTGTACCTACTTAATGCAACAGTAACGAAGCCCTAATCTGCGTTACCACTTTTTTATTGTGTTGTGTTGTAATGTTGCGTTGCAACTTTACAACGCAACATCCCATTGTGAACCCAGCCTCAGGGTTATCTGCTCTGTGCAAATTATTGCTTAAGCATTAAAATGAGAATGTGTAGGCATCCCATACTACACGTCAGTGGCATATCAAAAGGGGGAGGAGAGGATACAGCCACCTGGGCCTCTGACTGAAAGGGCTCTTCGCCAGCCCCCCTTTAAGGTTTAGGGCTTCTTCACACTATGCAAATTTATTTTTCAGGCACATGTGTTCTCACAAAAGACCTATATATGCATTTTCTGTTGAATCTCATGGATTCTTTCATGTTATATGAATTTTTTTTTCTATCAAAACCTGATGCGCTTCATTGTATCTGAATACAGGCAAGAACACAAAGGCAAAACATACAGATGTGACAAAAATGCAAGTGCAAGTACAAATAGTTTTGATGGTGTGAAATGGGCTTTAGCCTCTGCAATAGCTCTTTATTGGTGCTATATTAATCAGATCATCTTCGTATGCAGCTTACTGAGCAGTGGTGTAACAATAGGGGCCGCAGCCCCTGCACCTGGAGGGGCGGGGCAGGCTTAAGCCGTTTTGGGGGGGCAGGAGGGGTTGCAGCATGAGTGGAGAGCATGGCCACACAGGGGAGCGGGGACAGTCAGCGCTGAGGGGAGAGCCCGAGGTGAGGGAGGGGGGCTGTCCTCCCTCCCCATCGATGTGTGGCCATACTCTCCCCTCATGCTGCGACCCGTCCTGCCCCCCAAAACGGCCCTGAGCAGGCCCGTGGAGGGAGGGCATCAAAATTTTTGCAGTGGGGCCCGGTGATTTCTAGTTACGCTCCTGCTACTGAGGTTTTAATCAATCAAACCCACTGTGTTTTCACTAGCAAAAAAAAAAAATTTCAGCAACACTTGAAAGCATGTTTTAAGTATTCCAAGATATAAGGACAAATGGTAGGTTTATTTGGCACGTGCTGAAGTTCTGTTGAAAAGACCAAATCCAGAATAAAAAAAAAATATATACATTCAGAAGCTTTCCATGTTCACCTCAACCCCACCTTCACTGGCCAGGACCCTCTTTTTGTTCTTGGCCTTGGTCTCCTCTGTGTAGGAGTTTGGCCACGAAGGGGAGTGTGGCCACAAGAACATATCCACAAGCTATTGTTGGATATGTTCAGAGAAACCCTGCATAGTGGGTGGGTTCCAAGATGGATCTCTGGACCATCCAAAGGCTTCTTTCCACTTAGGTAAGTATCTTTTTTTTTTTTTTTTTTACTTTTTTCTTTTTAAGTTACAGGTTTCTTTCAGGCCTCTTTTACACTAGCAGGCTAAACCTGCGTTGTGTTACCTTATTTTGCTGCAAGGAGCTGCAGAAGCAATGAAAGTGTTGTGCTTCCTGTCTAGCAGGGAGTAAGTCACTGACTGGGAGGTTGCACTATGCATTTGACCCTGTTGGCGAACTCTGCCACAGGGTCATATGTTTGCCTTTTTTTTCACGTTGCAGTGGGATTTGGCAGGAGCATCACATCACCACTGCAACTCAAAAAAGTGTAAAACCGACGTTAAAGAGAGCCCAAGGTGGGCTCATACAAAAAAAATTATACTACCTGATCGGGGCCGGGGCAGGGGGTTGTGGTAGCTGAGCAGATCTGCAGATCTCCGCCGCTCCTGTGGGCCGCACGGGTCCACTTTCACTTTTGTGACCTGTGGGTCACAAGGCTGAATGGAGAGATTGATTCTCTCTCACAGCATGCAGGGAGGCGGGGGAGCGGCAGGGGGCATGGCCAGGGAGAGAGAGCTGCCCAATGGCAGCTCAGGAAACCATGCAGGAACACCCCTAGGAGTTCTAAACAGGCAATGCCTCTCCGCTGTTTACCCTCCGAGATAGCTTCAAATATTTCGGGGGGGGGGGGGGGGGGGGGGGCTATAGAGTTGCAGTGGGGGGCAGAGAGCGGCACTGCCCCCCAAGGAAACGGCCTCGGGTTCTCTTTAACATCCTGTAATAACAGTAAGTGGATAAATCTCTCAAACAGGTGTGGAAATGGCAACACAACTATTTTATAGTGTGGGGAATCCCTCTCATGTTTTCATTATTGTTTCTGGGACCACCAGCCTCACACTGTAGTCATGGAGATTCATAGAAATCTTAAGGACAGGAAATGAGAGTAAATTGCCCAGTGGGGGCACAGCCAGCCATAAAACCACAAAAGAGATTTTAATCCCTTACCATGCTATTCATATTTAATATATGTTTTTCTCTGGAGTTGCTTAACATAAAAGGAAGACTGGATTGCGCCTCACTGCCTGCTATCTGGGCGGGATTTGATTACCGTTTCTGTGGGGCTGCGATGAAGTGAGAATAAACAGATGTGGAAGGGAGGACTGGATTTTCTCACACCCACGATGGTCATAAAGAAACACCACTGAGCCATCATTGAGAGCCATCTTTTCCAGCAATATGCTTGTGTGTTATGAAAGACTGAAAGGTCAGCAGGAAGCCAGGGATGGGGGGGATCACTGTGGGGGCTCAGAGGCTTGTCTAGGTGTTACAGAGCGGTGTTTAATGTTAGGATTACGCACCTAATCTATGAGCTAGCCTGCATTGGAAAATCTCATCTATACAAGAACATTGAGTCAGCTGACCTGTCAAATGAGTTTTTCCCGAGTAAGGCTGATAAATCGCGTTTGCAACTCCCTGTGCAATTTTTTTTCTATTTACACCAACACTTTTCCTGGCACGATTTTCATGCCGTTGTTCATTTTCAAGGAGGGATTGCGCTTGCATTTTTATTCAAGGATTCATAAGACAAAAAATTAAAAAATAAATTGAGGAAGTTTGCAAGTAAGGTTGCCTTAATGGAATCAGGAAATTTGGGCGCCTGGGGCTATTGGACTATTTGGGTGCCCCATAGGCACTTATGCAAAATATAGACTATTGGGTGCCAATAAGAAGAAGAAATTTGGGCGCTGGGCGCGTCCAACAGAATTTTTTTATTTTGAGAAGTTTTATTTTGAAAAATATTGTTTCGAAATTAGTTTTGACAATTATAATTTTGTAAATTATAATTTTGAAATGTATTATCTTAGAAATCTATCACTTTTTGTATTGACGTTACTTGCAGCAGAGAAAGGGAGGTTTAGGGTTAGGTATCAGGAAGGGGGTTTTAGGGTTAGATATGAGGAAGGGGGATTTAGGGTTAGGCACCACCATGGGGGTCTGAAGCCTTATACACATGGTGCATTCCCGCACTCAATTTCCCACTCGATTCCCAGCCGCTCGATTATTTCCGAGCATTTCCGATCATGTTTCGATGATTGTTAGGTCGATTCTCATGTAAAGTATGCTGAAGCGACCTAACAATCCATCGTTAGCATCGTTAGTATCCAGCATTAGGGTTAGACACCACCAGGTTTGGTTAGGGTTAGGTACCACCAGGCGGGGAGGGGTCTTAGGTTTATGCACTAGCTGGGGGGTCATAGGGTAAGGCACCACCAGGCGGGTATTAGGTTTAGGCACCACCAGGGGAGGGTTCTGTCTGAGAGTAGGATTACGGTAGGTTTCATTGTAGTAAAGCATCGGTAATGTTTTACTCTCATGCTTATTACGACTGTAAATCTATTTTCATTTTCATTGTTATAGACAAAATTTTGCCCTTTTTGAAACCGTTATTTTATTTATTATTCTATCTCAGATAAAGAAATAATAAAAAAATTGTTATAGACAATATCTTCAAATTCCGGCTATAAACTATACATTTTTTCCTGGTGCTCTTATTTGATTTATGCCTTCACACTTTTCCCTGTAGTTTTTGCGATTTACTATATTTACAATCCGGCATTGTGATTTTATGCATCTGATTTCTGTTATCGTTTTGCAAATTTTCACATTCAGATTTTCTTTTCATGCATACCAATGAATGCCTGGCATGCACATTTCTTGCGTTCCAATGGATAAAACGCAATTACGATAAAAATGCAGCAGGCACTATGTTTGCATTTGAGGTGAAATAAAATAACCTCAGCGGAAATGGGGGACGTCAATATCAGCGATTAATTGTTTACAGTTGTGAAGCTCTCTTCTACTGTTGGAGTCAAAGTGCTTGAGTGCTGTAGCCATATTAGACCACTCTGAAACGTTAGGGAGTCTTGCCCAATGACTCCTAAGGTCCCCTTCAGATGGGCGGCAGAATTGTGTATTTGCTGAGCAGTTCAGTATCCTGTCTGCCTCCCCAAGTACAATTCGGGTACAATTGAAATGAAGCTGCAGTGGTTGTAACACCACGCGTGTCCAGCGTTGACACGCGTTGGCATTGCTATGCGGCGGAGGAACGCAACATGTTAAGTCGTGGGGGGGGGGGGGCACCTGTACAGCGCCGTTACTGGGCACTAACAAGCGCCTGGCCAGTGCAGGAGAGCAGCTGACAGGAGGTGAATTCACCTGACGGCTGAATTACAGTGTTTTAAAAGTAATTTGAGTGCCCAAATGACTCACTGAGCCCCGCTATAGCCACCCGTAATTCCTATTACGGCCTATGGGGGTGCTGACTGCGCCCAAATCTCCTGCGCTACGGCCTATGGGGGTGCCGGCTGTGCCCCCAGTATTAGATAGTCCCCCCTCTGCCCAGTATAGATAGCAGAATGTGCATCCAATATAGATAGCAGGGTGTGCCCCCATTATTAGGAAGCCCGCTACCATGCAGAGTATTTGTGAGCGGAACGTGCTGAAACTCGCCTCTCGGTGCCCCTGGGATCTGTCTTCAGCCTGTTGCAGCATCTCCTCTTTATGACTCCCTCTAGTTGTGTCACGCAATCAGACGCCACTACAGGGTGTCATAGAGAGCAGACACTACAATAGGCTGTAGAGAGATCCTGACAGAGAGGTAAGAGGCTCCCAGGGGTTTATAAAAACGGGTTAAAAACACATAAAAGAGAAAAGGGGAGGAGGCTTACCTCAATAATGACTAATTCATATATATAAATATAATGAATATTTTATTAAGCGCAGGCAGTGCGTTTCGTGGGTCTCTGCCCACTTCCTCAGGCCAAATACAGTGCCTGAAATCCTCATACACAGAGGGCTCAGAACTCAAGCAAAACCTAAAGCTAAACGTCTGAAGCTCTGTTCTACTTTGAAAATTGGGCCCTTGTCAGCATCGCCCCCCAGATCCTTACGCTCACACAATTTCCCTATTCATAGCACATAAATTCAAAAACTGACTAATCACTTACTGCCTAATATAGCTCATCCTTTGACAGGTGACATTATAACAAGATAATCACTGTTATTCACCTGTCAGTAGTATTAGCATTATACCCAAGGGTGTAACTAGAAATCAAAGGCAAAACTTTGGATGGGGCCCCACAGCTGTCATTGCTGGAGGGGGAGCGCTGATGGCAGCATGAGATGAGAGAGAGGGGAGTCGGGCCCCCCTTACTGCTGCTGTTTGTGCCTTTTGCTCCTCATTCCTGTGCTGCCCCCTCACTTGAACCTAAAAAGGACCCTGGAAGGCCCTTGAGCCAGGGCCCCCCCGCAGGCTTCTCCCCCTAAGGTCCCCCTGCAGCTGCGTCCCTTGCAGGGCCTATTGTTACGCCCCTTATTATACCTGATCAGTATATAACATTGTGCATTTCTGCCTGTCAAGTTTGGCTGTCAGTAAATCACTCACAAATGGCCACAAACAGAAAACACTAAAACATAATTATGGGTTATGTAAAATAGCTAAAAAGTAACTTATGGTGATAAATGGCAAGGAAATGAACAGCGCTACTTAAAAACAGATAAGTGCCTACCTGCAAAAGAGTGCAAGCCCCACTTGTGGGATAAAATACACACCTAGCATACACATAACCTGTCTACCACTGGAGGATGTTGGCCTCCTGTAACAGCTTGCATGCAACTTAAGTATTCGTCCCTCCCACTGCGGAGAAGTCATCCCCTTATGGGAGGGGACCTAACACTAACTAAATCCTAACCTATGTATATGCATAGCCTGGGTGCGGCTAATCAAGTAAAATAGAAAATTTAAAATTGCGCAGTAGGTGGATCAGCGCATCACCAGGCCGCCTCCGAATGGCCTCCAATCAGAGGTGTGCTGAGCCCCCCCAGAAACTGCAAACGCACCTTGAACCCAAACAGAAGCTCTGCATATACACCAAAAGCATGGCTAAGTGGGAGCAGCTGACCAAAAATGAATTAAATTAGTACATAGCAAAGAAATGAACAGCGCTACTTAAAAACAGATAAGTGCCTACCTGCAAGAGAGTGCAAGCCCCACTTGTGGGATATAATACACACCGAGCATACACATAACCTGTCTACCACTGGAGGATGTTGGTTTCTAGTAACAGCTTGCACTTGCATGCAACTTGTTAAGTACTTGTCCCTCATCCCCCTATGGGAGGGGACCTAACACTAACTAAATCCTAACCTATGTATATGCATAGCCTGGGTACGCTACCAAATAAAATCAAAAATTGAAAATTGCGCAAAAGGTGGATCAGCGCATCACCAGGCCGCCTCCGAATGGCCTCCATCAGAGATGCGCTGAGCCCCCCCAGAAACTACAAACGCACCTTGAACCCAAACAGAAGCTCTGCATATACACCAAAAGCAAGGCTGCTAAGTGGGAGCAGCTCACAAAAAATGAATTAAATTAGTACATAGTACATGGTGATAAATGGACCATGCAAAATTTCTGTACAAAGTTACTGTGTAACTTGTAATAAATCTGTACTCGTGTCCTAAGTTTATTACCGGGAAATGGAGCATGTTTCCTATTTTCCATATTGTAATTAGATCCGTGGAAAACCTGTTGTATGGCTTTGAAAAAAAATGCACAAACAAAACATTAAATATTTGACTAAGATTTACGCACTTAAAGGGAACCTAGGGTGAAAGGTATATGGAGGCTGCCATATTTATTTCCTTTTAAGCAATGCCAGCTTCCTGTCCTGCTGGTCCTCTGCCTCTAACACTTTTAGCCACAGACCCTGAACAAGCATGCAGCAGATCAGGTGTTTCTGACAGTATTGTCAGATCTGACAAGATTAGCTGGATGTTTTGTTTCTGGTGGGATTCAGATACTGCTGCAGCCGAATAGATCAGCAGGACTGCCAGGCAACTGGTATTCTTTAAACAGAAATAAATATGGCAGCCTCCATATACTTCTCACTTCAGTTTCCCATTAAAGTGTACCAGAGACTAAAAAAAACAAAAACAAAAACTGATACCTAAGAAGAGGCATTACTATGTCCCTCTGGACACCACCTCTGCACACACCCAACTGTCTCATTGAAAGGGAACTATAAATAAAACCAGTGAAAAATGGTTTCTTATAGCAGGCAGGGCAGGGTGATCAGCTAAACATGGGTGTTGGAAGGGTTTAATACCTTAATTACCCACTGAGCAGAAGGGAACTGTAGCTTTAGTGCTGACCACAAAGGGCTTATCGGTCAGCACATGGAGGAAGTGGGCAGTGTCAGGTGATCTGGCTAACCTGAGGAAGCCACTCCCCCACTGATGGCAAGAAGGCCCACGGAAGCCAGCCAGTAGGTAATTTTTTTAAATACGGTTCTTGCAAGGAGTACACATGTGAAATGCAACAAATGAGCGACTACTGATGAGGGAGGATAAACAAACGCCTTGATCTTCTACTTGCCTCACGACTTATTCATGTGCTGCCCATCACCCCCCCCCCCCCCCCCTTCCCTCTCCATTGATCAGGACATGCTGCTTGCCTATAGTTGAGCACAGTTCACGTTCTGAACTGTCACGCTACCGATTGATGTATGGTGGGTAATGGTGAAAGTTATTGTGTATACATTTTTAGCCCTAAATCTGAGTACTGCTGACTGAAGTTATTGTTCTGGTTTATAGATATCTTGTAACTTGCATTTTTTATTTCAGCATTAGAAATCAGCAGATGCTGGCCAATGTTCCAATGAGCCAGTTCTGCATATTGCCAACTTATCTCTCCCCATCTTGGCAGTACCAGCGAGAGAGAAGTGAAAAGAAATAAAAATTCCACTTTGTTCTATCATAGTAAAAAGGCACATGAGCTTTTAACCACTTCAGGACAAGAGCAATTTTCACATATCAGCACGACTCCCATTCATTTGCCAATAACTTTATTACTACTTATCACACCTACACGATCTATGTATTTTTTTCAGGACAAATTAGGGTTTTAGTGAATAATATTTTTATTTAGCAATTACCTTATTCTCTATGCATTTTAAAGGGAAAATAAGGGGGGAAAAGCACAAATTACTATAAGGCTACTTTCCCACCAAGACGTTGCGTTTTATGGGACCTTATGGTCGCAAAAAACGCGCCCCTTACGCAACGCATGGTGGTGTTGAAGTTGGACGTCAGCAGATTGAGCTGTGTTATGCAGCTCTCACTGCAGCCGCTCCAGGTTAGTGATAGGAAGTCCGGATCTTTTTAAGGATTCGGATCATTTAAATCGGATCATTGAAAAGATCCGTATCTTTGAACCGAATCATTTGAATCATTTTACTAGGGAAGCAGACTGGGTGAAATGACTAGCAGGAAAGGACTTTCCCTGCACTGTACATTCTGTATGTTCCTGTTTCCTCCAGACAGACATCCACTGTGAACCGAATCTTTCATTGTGATGATCCAGATGATTCGATGCACAAAAAAGATCCGGATCAAATGAACGATTCGTTCATGATCCGGACAACACTACAGTCCCACCATGAGTCTCCTCAGTGCAGTGAATATTAATTAGCCATGTGGCTGGCTGCAGAGGAGGAAGGGAGACCTCCTCCTCCAACAGTAGCCCAGTATAACATACAGCATGCAGCACTTTGTTTAACCTTTAACTTTGATCTTAATAGAACGCCAGGGAGGCTGCGGGAGGGTTTTTTTCTAATAAAAAAAAAACTATTTCATGCAGCCAACTGAAAGTTGGCTGCATGAAAGCCCACTAGAGGGCGCTCCGGAGGCGTTCTTCTGATCGCAATGAGCGGCCTTCCGTGTTTCGCTTACCTCGTCGCCATGGCAACGAGCGGAGTGATGTCATGGACGTCAGCCGACGTCCTGGCGTCAGCCGCCTCCAATCCAGCCATTAGCGCTGGCCGGAACTTTTTGTTCCGGCTACACTGGGCTCAGGCGGCTGGGGGGACCCTCTTTCGTCGCTGCATGCGGCGGATCGCCGCGCTGCAGCGGTGATCAGGTAGCACACGCGGCTGGCAAAGTGCCGGCTGCGTGTGCTGCTTTTTATTTGAGCCAAATCGGCCCAGCAGGGCCTGAGCGGCACGCTCCGGCAGTACTGGACGAGCTGAGCTCGTCCAGACCGCTCAGCAGGTTAAACGTGCTGCGTTACTATGTAACGCAATGTGTGCACTGTGAAACGGCACATTGATTTTACAGTGCTGTGAGTTAGGCTGCGTTACTGGCTGCTGTAACATGGGACTTTAACATCACACTGTGAAACCAGCCTAAAACAGAGTAATTTGTCCACCAGCAAGAGCTGGCAGCTGAATTACATCTTCCCCATGGGGGGCGGTACACTGGGGTATGCTGGGGAATTGCCCCCCCCCTGGGAATCACTGTGCCCCCCAAGGGCCCCCCTGCTCAGTAACTTACAGTTCTGTAATATGTGCACACAGGAGCGGCTTTGCTAGCAAGCAAGGATTAAAGCATGCCAGCCAGATAGCCTAGTACATCTGTATGTAACTTTTCTTCCACAATAGCACCATCATTTGGACAATCTGCTCTGCTCAAAAGCCTGAGTTGTTTGTGATGTTTACATTTGGTTCCTATCATTGCTGAACCGTAGTAAGCCTTCATTTTATAACCTGAGTTAGGCAAAAAATATCTAAAGCTCGCCATACAAATATAAATTTTTATCACCCCGCCTTTGTGCCCCCTCAAAAATTGAAGCTTCAGCTGCCACTGATCTTTTCTCTCAGGCCATGGTGGCCTGGAGGGGGAATTGTAACAAACGCTGCTGGGACTTTTGCAGGAGCAGGGTGAGCTGTTTTTCGACTTAACCTGCACCCAAATTTCTAGGCACCATTTTTGTATGTATGCCTCAGATAGTCTTCCCTTTTCTCTTATGGTTCTACGTTCCAGCGCTGTTACCTCTGTTAGTTGACAGCTGTATAAGCCTACGGGAGCCCTTGGAATAACTCGTGTCTCCTGAGTGCTACGGAAGACGGACCGCTCAGAATTGTGCATGCATGAGAGCACTCTTGTGTGCAATTGCAGTGCAAAGCCGCTAGTGTTTGGGAGCACTTGGGGACACGTGTGCTTTCAGGGGCTCCCAGAGCTGTTTTCAAACTCAAAGACTAACGGAGGTGACAGCTTCCGAAGTCTCCTGTGGTGGCAAATTTTAACGGGGGTGACAGTGCTGGAACACGGGGACCTTGAGAGGAACAGAAGGCTCTATAGGACCCAGAGCCCCCCTCCCTCCATACCGGTAGGTAAGTATCTTATTTTTTTTCAATCACTTTTTTTTTCATTTTCTTTAACCACTTCAGTCGTTTTTTTACCTTTTTGTATCCGAGCAATTTTCACCTTCCATTAATTCACCAATAACTTTATCACTAATTATCCCAATGAATTGATCTATATCTTGTTTTTTCCGCCACCAATTAGGCTTTCTTTGGGTGGTACATTTTGCTAAGAATTATTTTTTTCTAAATACATTTTAACAGGAATATTAAGAAAAAAATGGAAAAAAATCATTACTTCTCAGTTTTCGGCCATTATAGCTTTAAAATAACACATGCTATTATAATTGAAACCTACACATTTTATTTGCCAATTTGTCCCAATTATTACACTATTTAAATGATGTCCCTATTACAATGTATGGTGCCAATATTTTATTTAGAAATAAAGGTGCATTTTTTCAGTTTTGCGTCAATCACTATTTACAAGCTTATAATTAAAAAATATTAGTAATATACCATCTTGACATGCATATTAAAAATGTTCAGACCCTTAGGTAACTATTTATGTTTGTTTGTTTTTATTTATTGCAATTGAAATAAAATTTAGTTTAATTTTTTTTTTATTTGGGTATTTTTTGGGTGTGGGAGGTAAACAGTTAATTTCAAATGTAATTTATTGTGTTTTGTGTGAAAAAAAACCCCCCTACATTTGTAGTTTTCTCATAAGAAGCTGTCGGTCTTTCTACCGGGGACTTAGATCAATGTTCCCCTTCATTGATCTCCGGGCTAATGGGGCGGCACGGGAGCACGCGCAGGAGCGTGTAGCAGCAACCTTTTGGACGTGACAGTAACATCCAAAAGGCTACAATAGTTAAAGCACACCTGAAGTGAGAGGGATATGGAGGCTGACATGTTTATTTTCTTTAAAACAATGCAGATTGCTTGCCTGTCCTGCTGAGCCTCTGCTTCTAATACTTTTAGTCAGAGACCCCTGAAAAAACATGCAGATGTTTCTCACTGAAGTATGGCTAGATTAGCCACATGTTTGTTTCAGGTGTGTGATTCAGACACTACTGCAGCAAAAGTGATCAGCAGGACTGCCAGGCAACTGCTATTGTTTAAGGCCCCTTTTAAGCTTACTGCTTGGTGCTACCTTCCTCACCTTCCTGCGCAGCTTGTTGCAGTGGCAATTAAAGACTATGAGATATGACACACTGCTTGCGGTGCTACGTGGACACACCGAACTACTCCAGACGCTGCAGAAGTAACACACAAGCTGCGGTTCAACTCCTAAAAGTGCACCCAAAGTCCGGAAGGGATGGAGAGGCCCTTTGCATCTGATTCCTACTCAACAGTGCCACCTAGTGGCCATAGGGAACTGTAGCTCTAGATGTAATCAAACTGAAGTCTGTTTTTTGTGCATGTGTGTATGTGCAGGCGAATTGTGCAATCGCCCGGGGTGCCGGATTGAGAGGCAGAAGGTGGGCACAGTGGTGGGGGGAGCGGGCATAGCCATGGGTGTAATCTAGCCTTGAAACTGCCCTGTGTTTGTGTGCCTGCGTGCGTGTGTGTTTTAGAACTCAGTCCCTCTTGCAGGTGTGGACATATTGAAGCAGAAAACCTGAACTGGGGTTTTCAAAAATCCTGTAGGCCTAACAGCAGAGTAGACATGTTTGCTACGCCGAACACCTCACTTCAGCAACCAACCTAGTGGACAGAGTTTCGGGGTTGCGGTCCATGTCGCTCGTGTTGGTGTTCAAATTTGGTGTAGCCGTTTCGGAACACCTGATTACTCCCGACTGCTGCTGTTCAGCACCGAACAAGCGGACAAGGTCAGGAGGAGTTCACTGCCTTGCACGTCATGCTGCATTTCATGTGACTTTGATACTTCCTCCTTCGGGTATGGAAGGAGGAAGCATTGGAGTCATGTGAAACCCAAAGTGTTTACCTTTTTATCTATGTCACATTTTCTCCGGTAATTTCCTCTTACCTTATAACTGGGGGAGGCTCCTTCCTGCTGGTGGTGGTAACAACATTATTAGCTAAACTGCAGCATAGTAAAACAAACCACAAGATGTCACTGTGTGTAAAATGAGATGATTATCTTTATGGGATTGTTATTTTCTGTATTCTCTATGTTCCTCTCTGTTCAAAGTTAGCTGCAGTTCCTGACAGAGGTGTATGATTTATCTCTGCATTTTCTAACTTGTTATACTGGGTGCCTATCTGTGTGTACAGATCACTCTGCACCATCACTTCTCTCCTTTCCTTCCAGCAAGGGTCGGAGAGGTTAGCGTTATGTATCAGGTGCAAATTATTTGTTACACTGTCCACAGGGGTGGCCAAATAATGAACTGATACAATGAGATCACCACTGAAAATCGTGTTGCTTAGCCAAATACATTATTCTCAAATGAAACCACTTTTTATTGGATGGGAAAGGAAGAATTAACATACATAGTACAATAACAATACACATTATGGGCATAATTACCTTAGAGCACATGGTCTCACTTAACCATGAAATCTTGTTGTATGAAATTAGGAATAAACCCATCAGGTCAACCTGTCCATTAAACAACATTTAACTGAGTCCAAACATGGTGAAAGTTCTCATTGCAGGAGAAGGAGGCAACACAATCCATGCAATAAGGGAGTTGGTAGGTAGTGTGGGAGGAGGTGGGGCATATTGGCCTTTTTGCCCAGCTCTGTCCCAATCGAATACGAGCATGGGTTGGCCAACAACGAAGCAGCATGAATTCGCCGTATGAACAAAGTGGGCACAACAAAAAGCACATACAGTTTAAAAAGAGAAATAAACCCAAAATGAACTAAGCAACAGGACACCAATAGGTGTTAGCCTGCATAACCAATACCTTCTGTTGAATCAAATTAACCCAAATCGGATTAGAGAAAATCAGAAGCAAATCAAATCGGATCAGATCCAGTCAAAGAACTTATTTTCATCATGAACAGTCTGTTTTTGCTCTGGTAGCTTTGATATTGGTGTTCAGTATTACTTTAAGAATATGTACTTAACACTTAGAACAGGAAATGTGTGATTCTGCAGTCTGCTGAACCTATCCATGTCCAGATCCGGGTGGGTCAGTATCTGGGGGTTCTTGTAATGTTATACACTAATAAACGTTGACAAAAAATACAATCCTATTTACATTATGTCTCCGACAGGCTTTTGCCAATCCAGAAGATGCCCTGAGACATGGAGGCATTCAATTCTACCGCGAGGACCCTGACGTTGAGCGTTATCGGAGGTAAGTTCCCTTCGGGGTGGACATAGGCCTGTGCAGGCCGGGCAGCCCCATATGCTCTAGGGCACATGCAGTTGCACCACAGTCAGGGCTGGATTTCCTTTAGGCTTTTTTCCCGGTATTTTTCTCTCTGTAACCTTCCCATGTGGCTATTTACTACGACTTGTATCAAGCTTACCTTGTTTCACTACCCACCATGTGACTGTTTCTTCCTCTGTCACTAACAGCCCTCCTCCCCCCCCCCCCCCCTTCCAATGGCTTTTAATTTTTTACCTCTCTCAGCATCCCCCTCATGGCTGTCTCTTCCTCCATGTTTCACCCCCCACTCCCCCATGTTATTGCCTCTCCCTCTCTGTATCATTCCCCTCAATGTGGCTGTCTGTCACTCCCCTCCATGTAGCGGTCTTTGCCTCCCTGTGTCATGTGGCCGTCTCTCACTATGACAATGGTAGGATTAGATTGTGAGCCCTTCTGAGGACACTCAGTGACTTGACTGTGTCATGTCTGTAAAGTGCTGCAGAAGATGTCAGTGATATATAAATACATATTAACAATAAGAAGAATGTAGATGAGTAGACTATGACTATGGTAGGGATTAGATTCACAATAGGGTCACTGAAAATGAACATACAAAACGATTGCGAAAAAAACACATTTTCATTCTTGAAAACAAAGGTCATATTCGAAACGTGCTTGCTAATGCGAAAATAAACAGGAATTGAAGGTATTTTCACAACTGTGCTGTTTTTGAGAAAATACATCATTTTCCCACAACCTGCAAAATTATTTTCAAAAACATATTGGCCCATATGCAAGTAACTTTTTCACCTGAGTTTTCTCCTAGGTGAAATTTTCAAACTTATCAATTAGGCCCGGTTCACATTAGCGGTTGTTTGCCAAACGGACCGGATGACCTGACCGGATCCGGATCGGAACCGTACGGTTCTGATCCGGATCCGATCCGGATCCGGTCAGGTTGCATCAGGTGGTAATCAGGATGCGATCCGGATCCGTTTGGCAAAGTTAACGTAAAAAAAAAAAAAAATTTGGGGGTCTGGGAGGTCAGCAGAAGGGGGACCTGTGGAATCAGGCCCTCTGCTGTTTAGCACTCACCTCCACCTCCGACATGCTGCCAACATCCTGCCAACACCTCCAGCTCGTGCTGCTCCACTCCAAAATGCTTGCCCATGTGTCCCCAGCCAATATCGCCGCAAAAATCCGCATAGGAAGTGGGGTAGAACATCCGGATTTCTCAGCCAGTGTGTTGTGCGGCCTCCGGTTCCCATTTGTTTGTATTGGCCGGTTGGTGCAGTCCGGCTCCGCCCCGGATACGGCTGCCGGAGGGGCCGGATGAAAAAATAGCGCATGTTGGAACGGAGTCCGGATCCGGCCCGGATCCGGTCCGGCTCCGGTTCTGCAGAACGGACCCATGTGAACGGACGCATAGGCTTTAATTGCTATGCCGTGCGTCCGTTCCGTCCGTTCTGCAGGCGGTGCGGCTCCGGCACGGCGATTCCGGAGGGCCACCGCAAGTGTGAACCGGGCCTAAAATGTCTTTTAAACCACCAGAAAGCAAAAAAATATTTAAAATACTTTTGATAGTATTTTTTGACCAACTTTTTTTGGTACTTTTTTTCCATTGCAAAGTGCTAAAAAGTTATTCTAAATCAAAGATGAAAAATTATATCCTGGGAGAAAAGTCAGGTGAAAAAGAGAATTGCATATGGCCCATTTTCTCTTAAAGGAATGATCCGCGGAATTTTTTTTAAAAAAAAAAGTTCCACTTACCTGGGGCTTCCTCCAGCCCGGGGCAGCTGTCCTGTGACCCCGCCGCAGCACCGGTGGCTCCCGGTCCTCTTCGCCGGCGGAGCCGACCTCGCCAGGTCGGGTTCCGGGTCGGCCTCTTCTGCGCTCCACGGCGCGGGTCACGTGGTCCTGCCGACGTCATCTGGACGCTACTGCGCAGGCCCAGTAGCTCTGCACCTGCGCAGTAGCGTCCAGATCACGTCGGCCGGACCACGTGACCCCCGCGGTGGAATGCAGAAGAGGCCGACCCAGAGCCCGACCTGGCGAGGTCGGCTCCGCCGGCGAAGAGGACCGGGAACCACCGGAACTGCGGCGGGGCCATAGGACAGCTGCCCCGGGCTGGAGGTAGCCCCAGGTAAGTGGAACTTTTTTTGTACCACAGTTCATTCCTTTAAAAATCATATCTTTGATTATTTTCATGAATAAAGAATAATATTGGCATTTTCGCTCATCACTGCATATAGGTGCATAAATTACTATGTAACAAATATATACCTCTGTATGTTTGTACATCACCAATGTCCTAATTAATCAGTAACAATTGGTGAAAGAAATAAGGGGCATACCACAGGGAACTAATAGAATAACACAATTGTCTCAAGTAGCAAAATCAAAATATGACAAACTTTATTGAATAATGACACAGACACAGAGGTGGACTTCATGACCACATGACACATTAAAAGAGATGGATATAAAACACACCGACTGTATTTACTCACTGCTTGAGATTATAAATGTTCTTCATAGACTTCAATGTACAGTAATATGTTGGTTAGAGATAAATACCAGGTATTAGCAGGGATCAATACAATGTCATAAAAAGATGAATTGAAAACTGTCTCCTGTCAATTAAACAAAGCTGATCAGTCTTCCTCTAGCATTTCGTGAACGTTGACTTTTTCAGGAGAAAGATTTAAGTCTGTAAAGTTCCAAAAAGATGATCAGTTTGTGCAATAATTGGAGATGATTGACCAACAAAGCAAGAAGTAAAAAGAAGCGGTGATCCCAAACTGCAGCATAAAGCTAGTATAATTTATTTCCCTCAAAGCTGTCAGCTTTCCTTGTAGATAGCAACTTTTCATGAAACGCTTTGGTTTAAAGAGACTCTGTAACAAATTTTTCAGTCTTATTTCTTCTATCCTATAAGTTCCTATTCCTGTTCTAATGTGCTCTGGCTTACTGCAGCTTTTCCTAATTGCACTGTCTCTGTAATAAATCTTATCTACTTTCCTCTGTCGTGTCTGTCGGGCTAAAGCTTGAATGTGTGGAATGTGCAGGGCTGCTTGTGATTGGTTAGAAGCGATACACACCCTCTGCAGGCCCCCTGCACACTCTGTATGACTCACACACTCTGTTTATGTGAGCCTATTACAAGCTGGTTAGTTTGTTTGGAAACACTGCCTAAAACTGTTAATTACAAGCCAGGATTGCAGCAGGGAGTGGCAGAAACAGCACAGAGGGGCACAGGAGAAAATAAGGAATAGAATGGTATGCTTTTTAGTGTAAGAATATTAGAGTACAGATTCTCTTTAAGATGTTTTGCCTTTCATTCATTTACAGGTGCATTTTATTGACAATTTAGCATTTATAGATGCTTTATTGATGTATTTTTACCAATAATTTTGCCTATGGAAATGGGGTATTGCTCTCTCTCTCTCTCTCTCTCCAACACAAGTTGTATTCACTGATGCACACACACATCATCTTATACAATGGCTAAGGTAGGGTGTGCTATACTAACTTTAAACCAGATCCTGCATTTAGTACAGCATATCTACACCCCTTGAAACTTCATCTTAGCTTCAGGGGCGTAGATATATTTGTACTCCGCCGTGAGTACTCTTGTGTTCATAGTAAAAGTACACCCATATATATTAACCATTTCACCTCAAAGGGTTTTTCCCCTTAAAAAAACAAAGCAATTTTCACCTGTGAGCGCGCCTTCAATTCATTCGCCTATAACTTTATTACTACTTATCACAACAAAACAATCTATATCGTCTTTTTTTTGCCTCCAGTTAGGCATTCTTTGGAGAGTACTATTTGCTAAGAATTATTTTATTCTACAACTGTTTTAACAGGAAAAATAAAAAAAAATGGAAAAAAAATCATTATTTCTCAGTTATCGGCCATTATAGTTTTAAAATAATACATGCTAACGTAATTAAAACCCACACATTTTATTTGCCCATTTGTCCCAGTTATTACAACATTTAAAATTTTTCCAAGGTACAATGTATGGGGCCAATATTTTATTTGGAAATAAAGGTGCATTTTTATAGTTTTGTATCCATCCTTAATTACAAACCCATAATTTTAAAAAGTAATAGTAATATACCCCTCTTGGCATACATATTAAAGTTCAGTCCCTACGGTAACTATTCATGTATTTTTATTTGTACATTTTATGTAATTTGGTTTCAAACATTTTTGGGGGGTAACTATTGGGGATTGTGGGAGGCCAGATGTTAATTTAAAATGTAAAAATAAGTTCTAAAGAAGTCCTTTATTGAAAAAAAAATGTTGCTGCTCACTTTCTTATGCATAGTATCACTATGCATAAAGGAAGTGATGCATGGACGTTCCTTTCGAATGGCAGCGCCGTCTCAAAGATGGCTGTGGTCATTCACACGGGAACTTAGATCAATGAATGGGAACTGTGTCATGCGATGACAATGCAAGTACGGAAGCCTCTGAGGACTGACGCTATAGCGGCTGAAGTGTATCGTAACTTTTCAGCTGGGATCGAGCTGCGGGCTCACGGGGCTGACGCTATAGTGGCTGAAGTGTATCATCATCTGTCAGCTGGGATCGAGCTGCAGGCTAACGGGGCTGACGCTGGGCAAGTTGAAAGAACATTGTTAATGATCACAGCGGCTTTTCCTATGCTGCCTAGAGTCATTGTGTATCGCGCTGCTGCGGGGCACGCTGGGGGGTATTATAGATCAAAGCAAGCACCCTGTGATTAATAACAATGCCCGGTGTATCGCGCTGCTGTCGGGCACGCTCGGGGGGGATTAAAGATCAAAGAAAGCACTGTGTATAATTGCAGCGGCTTCTCCTATGCCGCTTAGAAACAATATCGATCACGCTGCTGCTGCTTCCACCCCACTGCGGACCACAAGGAAACAAGCATTTGGACTATAAGACGCAGTCACTTTTTCTCCTCACTTTTGGGGGAGAAAAAGTGCGTCTTATAGTCCAAAAAATACGGTATACTGTAGATCATTTCAGTGTAATAAGTCGTTTTAAAGTTATTGGCAAAAGAATGGGAGGAGTGCTGAAAGGTGAAAATTGCTCTGGTCTATAAGGGGAACACAACCTGTAGTGGCCAAGTGGTGAATGTGGCATGCAGTGGTCTTGAAGTGCATCTCTGTGTCTGTTTTTTTTTTTTTTTTAACACGATTCAATTCAATAATGTTGGGACCAAAGACAATTTATTCTTCTCTCTGTTTTTTTTTTGTGTGTGTGAAAGTCCTTTGGTTGGCCCCCTTTTTTTTCTTTCATCTAGAAATACAAGAAGGAAAGGTTGAGTCTTGAGTTCAGGCTGTGTCCGGTGCATAATAACCTGCTCACACCTGCTCAGTCTAACTGGTTTAATGTTAAAGCTTATTTTCACTTTTCCATCTCTATATAGTTGAAGGATTTTAACATACTGTATTATAAAGACATGCCTGTGTGTGCCTAGCAATAACCATAGGAGCCATAGGAGATGCTATGGGGCTCTGGAACAGTGGGGCCCAGTGGTAATTGATGTTGTATTCCCTATTAGCTTTCTTGAGTTCATTTACCCCCTGACTTTGTTTCGGAGCTCATGGATGGACTATATGCAGTGTAAATTGCATGAGAATGTAAATTTCCCAATTAACTCATATCTATAGAATAGGTGCAGGTAGCATAGCTCGAGTGCCTACATTTGATGGCCCCATAAAAGTTTTGCCCCATAATATCTAGCATTGCCACTGGTACTCTGCTGTTTCTTAGGCCACTGCTTAGTAGTTCTTCTGGTTTCACTGTGAAAGCTTCTTTGCCTAGCTCTCAGCTGAGAACAATTTCTGGTACTGCCACAAACTTCCCCAGAGGGGGCAGCATAGAGCAAGTGGTTTCTGGGAGGAAGAGATGCAATGAGAGCAAGTAAATACACATACACAGCCCTCTGTTGCGCTACTCTGCATGTGAGTGGGGAGAGGGAAAGGGGCCCATACACCTAACGATTTTCCCGCCGATATACAGCAGATTCGATCACTGTGATCAAATCTGCTGTGAAATCGTCTTGCAAACGCTGACAAAACGATCAATTTCCGTTCGAAATCAATCATTCCCGTCGATCTGTCCGCGTGGAAGACTTTTCTCGATCGCCGGCGGGTCCGGAGTGAGTAGATAGCGGCATTTGAATGCCCGACGACCGACGCTATACAGCGAATATACATTACCTGTTCCAGCCGGTGCAACTCCCCCGGTCTCCGCTGTCTTCTTCTCCGCTCCAGGCTCCAGGGCTGCAGCCTCCTTGAACTTCCTGTCCCGGCAGGAATTTTGAACAGTAGAGCGCCCTCTACTGTTTATACTTCCCCTGGACAGGAAGTTCAGTGAAGCAAGCCAGCTGGACCAGAGAAGAAGACAGCGGAGACCGGGAGAGTCGCGCCGGCCAGATCAGGTAATGTATAGCTGGCGGGCAGCAGCTTTACAGATTGTGATCGGTTTCAGGCTGAAATTGATTCACAATCTGTTTGCAGTAGAGGCAGCCATACGATCCCTCTCTGATCAGATTCGATCAGAGAGGGATCTATCTGTTGGTCGAATCTGATGGGAAATCGACCAATGTATGGCCACCTGAAGAGGAGCAGGCCCCCACCTCCCCTGCTCTCACCGCAGAGGTCGCAGGGGCTATTGCTGTGCCCCTGCTTACTCAACAATAGTTTGTTTTAGGGTGTGGCTTGAGTGTCGACCCATGGTGGGCTTAAATATGACTTTATAATAAGGTGTCAGACGAGGAAGCATGCTGAAGTCGTAACTGCAACGCCAGTGCGATTAATTTGTGTAAAAGTACCTTATATACAAAAGAAGTGAAATATTAGATTACATTGCTGCTTTCAGGATAAAAAACACACAAGATTGCTTCATGATGTGGGTGTTGGCAAACAGCATCAACGTTTAATGCCTGCCAGCAAATAATTCTTCCCAGACACGGAGGGATATTAAGTTTCTCTGCATAATAATCTACAAGGGTCTAATGGCTGTGCGTTCTGGGGGAGGACGGATCCAACTGGATGTAGAAATTGCGGGATTAAACCGGAGCGGCTTCCAGGAGGATGATGACAGCCATTGAAATACTAGGCCTCGATGGAAACCTATTGCGCCCCCTCCCCCTCACCGCGCCTCAGCACGTGAAACGCTGCAGACAGGACATAAAGCAGATTAATAAAGCCCACCGCAAACACGGTATGGCCGTAAATATTACAATAACCAACAGGGTGGATAGAATTATTTCAGAGCTGAGGGCTGGATATTGTTGCCAGCCGTAGCGTTGAAAAAACGGGGGATTTAGAGAAACCCTGAGTAAGTATTAAATCACAGGCCTGGCTTTTTATCACGCACCTTCAGAGATTATCTTCTGATACAATTGCATCGTTGAACTCTCGTTTCAGCATTCTATAAAATAGTTTACCTCCCCTGGCAAGTTTTATAATACGGAACATAGCTGCAGGGCTGCCGCGTGTTACCGCACACAGCTAGCTAGTTATCCCAGCTCGATGCTAGAGAATTTCCAGGAAAATTAAATGCTAGGGGAACGGGGCCCCTCCAAGATGTAACAACACCTAAACACCACCAGGAACACTCACCTCCTGCAGGGCCTGAGGAAAAACCAGTGCCAAAATTACATATTATAGATATTTTTCATTTTTTATTTAAGGTGTAAGATAAGTAATATCATAAATAAGCAAAATCAGTCCCGGATTGCCTCCAAATTGGTAATGCGAATGTAACACAATACTGATTTAGTACCCTTGAAAAGATCATAAGTGCCCTCTCTCTCTTCCTCTATCCTGTGGCTAGCAAACAGTGCGCTTAGACAATAGTAGTGATGAGCAGAAATTACGCCTATACGTAATTACGCAACATAATCGTAATGCAAAATTTCTGAGAAAATCGAAATTAATTTTGCATGTCATACTTGATAATTTTGCGTATTTTTGGGCAGTTAATAGCAAAGCCTCCATACATGCTATTAATAAAGATGGCCCGAACCTCCGATTTTGGGTTCGCGAACTTCCGCAAATGTTCGCGAACTTGCAAACTTTTGCGAACCGCAATAGACTTCAATGGGGAGGCGAACTTTGAAAACTAGAAACATTTATGCTGGCCACAAAAGTGATGGAAAAGATGTTTCAAGGGGTCTAACATCTGAGTTTTTGCATGGAGGAGTGGGATAGACGCCAAAAGTCCCGGGGAAAACTCTGGATTTGACTCAAAGCTGCGTTTTAAGGGCAGAAATCACATTGAATGCTAAATTGCAGGCCTAAAGTGCTTTAAAAAATCTTGCATGTGTATACATCAATCAGGGAGTGTAATTAGAGTACTGCTTCACACTGACACACCAAACTCACTGTGTTACGGTGCGGTGCGCAAACAGCTGTTTGTGTTGTGACGGCCAGGGGCAAACCCAGGATTTTCAAGGGGGGGGATTCCTGAAAGGTCTCCCTCAGCCACGCACAAAACATTATAATTATATGGTAGGACATCATGCTGGGTACACATAATGCAATTTCCATCCTACCAACAACGGGATTGATCAGGAGCAGTTTGGATACAGATAATAATGAGGACAGCCGACATTGCTAATGGAGGGGAAAGTGAAGCATTCACACAGCAGGGCACAGGGCTGTGCTCATACCTGAATCTGCTAAGTTCCCCAGAGCTTCCCCTGCTCTGTACACACGCTGCGACTACGTCCAAAGTAGCAGGGAAAGAAAGGGGGCAGTGCTGTGAGCTGCAGGATGCCTGTAGATATTCTGGTGTCTCAACTTGCGCTTTTCCCCAGACACTGCACTGGCCCTGGTCTGAGGGGGGATTCTGGGCAGCTGTAATCCCCCCCTGCGTTTGCCTCTGACGGCCGTGCTGGACTGGTGCGCACCATGGCGAGAGTGCAGGGGATAGCCCATATGGTCACCACAAAGATCACAATGAAGCAACGATCTTAGTATCTTGGGTGTGCCCCCCCCGAGACACTCATATAGCCGGCGGTCATTGCTTCATTGTGATACGTAAGCCCCTTCACCGCGGCAAGGTAATGATCACGAAGGGTAATTGACACACGTACATGCCTTTTGTTTTGTTCTTGCAGCCGCAGTGCAGCCAGAAAAATAAGGCAGGCGTGTACACGGACCAGAAAAATTATTATAGTGAAATTCAGGAATTCGCCTGGAGTCCTGGACCCTGTTGGTGGTGGCGGAGAAGGCAGTCAAGCGGCCTGCAGGCAGAGGTGCTGTGTGGGGAGCGACTTAGTCTATTGGCAGGCAGTCACACGGCGTGCAGGCAGAGATGCTGTTTGTGGGGACTGACTTAGTCTTCGGGTGGGCAGTAGCCCTCCGGTATCCATGCCTCATTCATTTTGATAAAGGTGAGGTACTGAACACTTTTTTGACTTAGGCGACTTCTCTTCTCAGTGACAATGCCTCCAGCTGCGCTGAAGGTCCTTTCTGACAGGACGCTTAAGGCAGGGCAAGACAGAAGTTGGATGGCAAATTGTGACAGCTCTGGCCACAGGTCAAGCCTGCGCACCCAGTAGTCCAAGGATTCATCACTGTTCACACTTAAAGGGAACCAGAGACAAACGGTCTTTAAAAATAAAAAAAATGTTATACATACCTGGGGCTTCCTCCAGCCCCATAAGCCTGGATCTCTCGCCGCTGTCCTTCGCTGCCTCTATCGCCGGTACTGGGTCCCGTCACTTCCGGTGGATGTGGCCAATTGTACGCAAGTGCAGGGACTCCCTCCATATCTTTACGCATGCGCCTGCGCAGTACGGAGGGAGCGCACTGCGCTTGCGTCGACTGGCCGAAATAATGGGACCCGATACCGGCGGACAGAGGCAGCGGAGGACGGCGGCGTGGGAGCGATCCAGAGTGATGGGGCTGGAGGATCTTTTTTCTGTCGTCTCTGGTTCTCTTTAAGGCCAGGTAGTCGGCTACCTGCCGGTCCAGGCGTTGGTGGAGGGTGGATCCGGAAGGGCTAAGGTGAGGCGTTAGACTAAAGAATGTCCGCATGTCCGACATCACCATGAGATCGCTGGAGCGTCCTGTCCTTGCCTGCGTGCACATGGGAGAAAGATTACTGGCAGTGGTACATTTATTGCGTTGTGCTGTGACCCTTAACCTCCCCGGCGTTCTATTGAGATCGCCAGGGAGGCTGCGGGAGGGTTTTTTTTTAATTAAAAAAAACCTATTTCATGCAGCCAACTGAAAGTTGGCTGCATGAAAGCCCACTAGAGGGCGCTCCGGAGGCGTTCTTCCGATCGCCTCCGGCGCCCATAATAAACAAGGAAGGCCGCAATGAGCGGCCTTCCTTGTTTTGCTTAGATCGTCGCCGTGGCGACGAGCGGAGTGACGTCATGGACGTCAGCCGACGTCCTGACGTCAGCCGCCTCCGATCCAGCCCTTAGCGCTGGCCGGAACTTTTTGTTCCGGCTGCGCAGGGCTCAGGCGGCTAGGGGGGCCCTCTTTCGCCGCTGCTCGCGGCGAATCGCCGCAGAGCGGCGGCGATCAGGCAGCACACGCGGCTGGCAAAGTGCCGGCTGCGTGTGCTGCACTTTATTTGATAAAAATCGGCCCAGCAGGGCCTGAGCGGCAGCCTCCGGCGGTGATGGACGAGCTGAGCTCGTCCATACCGCTCAGGAGGTTAAACGCATTGTAAAGCATAGTTGCCAGCTTATTCTGCAAGTGCTGCATCCTTTCTGCCTTCTGGTGATTTGGAAACATCTCCGCCACTTTGTGCCTATACCGAGGGTCTAGTAGCGTGGCCACCCAGTACAGCTCATTCCCCTTGAGTTTTTTTTATACGGAGGTCCCTCAACAGGCTGGACAGCATGAAAGACGCCATCTGCACAAAGTTGGATGCAGACGTACTAACCATTTCCTCTTGCTCTTCTTCAGTGATGTCAGTTAAGTGCTCCTCCTCCCCCCAGCCACGAACAATACCACAGGAAAGTTGAGCAGCACAAGCCTCCTGCGACACCTGCTGCGGTTGTTCTTCCGCCTCATCCTCCTCCTCCAAAACAATACCTTCCTCATCATCTGACTCTTCTTCCCCAAACGACTCTTCCTCTTCCTCCTCCTCCTCCTCCTCCTCCCTCTGTGCTGCCGCAGGTGTTGAGGAATCATCTGCTTCTGCTGAGAATTGATCCCGCAACTCTTCCTCCCGTTCCTGTTCATGCTCCTCCACAGCTTGATCCACCACTCTACGCACGGCAAGCTCCAGGAAGAAGGCATATGGGATCAAGTTGCTGATGGCGCCTTCACTGCAACTCGCCAGGTTTGTCACCTCTTCAAACGGCCGCATGAGCCTGCAGGCATTTCGCATCAGTGTCCAGTACTTTGGCCAGAACATCCCCATCTCCCCAGACTGTGTCCTTTGACTGTAGTTGTAGAGATACTGTTTGACGGCTTTCTCCTGTTGTAGCAGGTGGTCGAACATCAGGAGGGTTTGAATTCCAGTGAGTCGGGCTATCGCAAATCAAGTGTCTCACCGGCAAGTTGTTTCTCCGCTGAACATCGGCAAAGCGTGCCATGGCTGTGTAAGACCGCCTGAAATGCCCACACACCTTCCTGGACTGCTTTAGGACATCCTGTAAGCCTGGGTACTTAGACACAAATCTCTGAATTACGAGATTGAGCAGATGTGCCATGCAGGGTACATGTGTCAACTTTCCCAAATTCAAAGCCGAAATGAGATTGCTGCCATTGTCATTCACCACATTGCCGATCTCCAGTTGGTGCGGGGTCAGCCACTGATCCACCTGTTTGTTCAGAGCAGCCAGGAGAGCTGCTCCAGTGTGACTCTCCGCTTTGAGGCAAGACATGTCTAAGATGGCGTGACACCATCGTACCTGGCATGCAGCATAGGCCCTGGGGAGCTGGGACTGTGTAGCTGGAGAGGAGATCACAGCACCAGTAGAGTTGCGCTGCCACTCAGCCAAGGAGGAGGACGACAGCAAAGAGGATGTAGCAGGAGGAGAGGTGGCAGCAGGCCTGCCTGCAAGCCGTGGAGGTGTCACAAGTAGGTCCGCTGCACAGCCACATACTCCCTGCTTGTCAGCGGTCACCAGGTTGACCCAATGGGCTGTGTAAGTAATGTACCTGCCCTGACCGTGCTTGGCAGACCAGGCATCCGTGGTTAGATGGACCCTTGACCCAACGCTGTGTGCCAGAGATTACACCACTTGCCTCTCAACTTCATGGTACAGTTTGGGTATCGCCTTTTTAGAGAAATAATTGTGGCCTGGTATCTTCCACTGCGGTGTCCCAATGGCCACAAATTTACAGAAGGCCTCAGAGTCCACCAGCTGGTATGGTAACAGCTGGCGAGCTAACAGTTCCACCAAGCCAGCTGTCAGACGCCAGGCAAGGGAGTGACTGGCAGAAATGGGCTTCTTCCGCTCAAAGATTTCCCTCACAGACACCTGGCTGCTGCTGTGGGCAGAGGAGCAGGAACTGCACAAGGTGAGAGGTGGAATGGAGGAGGGTGGCTGTGATTGTGAAGGTGCAAGGGAGAAAGCGGCTGAAGATGCAGCACCTGAAGGAGGAAGAGGAGAAGGAGGGTGGCTTTTCTTTTGTGTGCTGCTTTTCCTCTGGTGCTCTTCCCATTGCAGTTTGTGCCTTTTCTGCATGTGCCTTCGTAAGGCAGTTGTCCCTACGTGGGTGTTGGCCTTTCCACAGCTCAATTTTGGGAGGCAGAGACAACAGATGGCATTGCTCTGATCTAAGGCAGACACTCAAAAAAAAATTTCAAACCACTGAGCCCCCCTGGGGTGATGGCACTATGGTGGCATCAGCATCTGACGTTAAAGGGCATGTTGGCTGGCTGTCCATAGGTGGTGATACATGGCGCCGGACACTGCCACCAGCTATTCTGACGACGAGCTCCCCCTGCTTGTTTCAGGAACTCGTCTCCTACTCCTCTCTGACTCCCCCTCTGAACTGTCCCCTTGGTCATCTTGTCTCTTAGGATCCCACGTGACATCCGTATCCTCATCATCATCATCATCATCATCATAAGCATCCTGCCCAGCTTTGCTTGCCTCAGACACCTCATAAACTGCACCAACAGCAGGTACTTTATCATCTTCCTCCTCACACCTTACGTCCATAGTGTCGCATACCACCTCATATGTCTCAGACATATGAGGTGGTGTAACTTGCTTAGCGCCTTCATCTTGTTGTAACAGTAGTTGCTGTGAATCAGTTAATTCCCCACCAAATAACTCCTGCAAAGTGTCAAATGGAATGGATGTGGTGCTAGTAGTAGCGCTGGTGGCCGCGGAAGATGAGGTGTTCTGTGTTAAATAGTCAACCACATCCTGACAATCTTGGGAGTTGATGGGATGTGCCTCCTTCTGAGGAGGGGGGGGGGGGGAATGAAGTGAAAGGTATGCACTAACTTGACTAATACAATGTGCAGTCACACAGGTGCAGTTAACAGGTATGCACGGATTGGTATATCACACTGCGTGCGCTCACGTAGGTAGGTGGGTGCATTGAACAACAGGTGGGTATATGCAGTGATGGGTATTACAAATGTGCACCTGTCACACACACGTACCGTGAACAGGTACAGTGACTGGTGGTATTAAATAGCACAGTGCGCGCGCTCACTTAGGTAGGTGGGTGCATTGAACAACAGGTAGGTATATGCAGAGCTGCTGGGTGTTACAAATGTGCACCTGTCACACACACATGTACTGTGAATAGGTGCAATGACTGGTGGTATTAACAATGCGTGCGCTCACGTAGGTAGGTAGGTGGACTAAACAGTGAACAGGTGCAGTGATTGGGATTACAAATGTGCAGCTGCCTGTCACACACACAGGTAGTCACTGAATGTGCTGGGCCTGGCAGTGGCACAGTAGGAATTAAGGGGCCAAAGGCCAGCTGCGACTGACTGACAAGGCTGTATATAAATATAATGCAAGTGGGCCACACACACACACAAAAAAAAATAGATCACATGAACAAGATTAGCTCTCAAAAGACCCCGAATTACATCTCCCTCCGAGTTGCGACAACTCGGAGGGGGAATAGTATTTAACGCCGCCTCGGAGTTTAGCGGCAGCGGTAAGAGCCGTCATTCGTTCGGGAGGTTTCTTTGCCAAGTGGCTGCACTTGCGGTTGGGGAGAGGGAGGAGGAGGGGCCCCCAAAGCCTCTGGGCCCCCCTGCAATGGCAGGGGTCGCAGGGGTAATTGTTACACCCATGCTGCTCACCGTTATTCAGTTTAAAACACTACCATTTTAGTCACAGGGGCATGCAGTGGGGAAAGTGGCTGCTCTGCAAGATGAAGACACGCCTACCTGCTGACCCACCGCTTATAGCTGCCAGTCTCTAGTAGAGAGGTGTGGCTTCACAAGGGAAGTGCATGACTTGGCCATGCACCTTCTCAATTGCACTCCCATTGCCGGGAGCGTTCAGCGCGCACAATGTAGCACTTTTTTCTGACTGTGCAAGCGCAGAATGCTCCTGGCCTTGAGAGCATGATCAGGAGGCAGGGGGCTGGAATTTTGCAGGTGGATGGAAGACGCCCCAGGTAAGTGAAACTGCCTATCTTTATTCCACTTTAGGTTTCCTCAAAGGAAAAACTAAGCACCATTTTCTCCATGTTCTCCTGGTTTCTAATAGCTATATGAACTGCCATGTTCCTCCCCTCCTCCCCTTCTAGCTGCCCTTATTTATCCAGAGGGAAGATGTGAAGATAGCATTAGCATTATTATTATTTAGTATATATATAGTGCTGACATCTTCCACATCGCTGTACAACACATATATAGTCTTGTCACTAACTGTCTCACAATCTAATCCCTGCCATAGTCATATGTCTATGTATGTATTGTGTAGTGTATGTATTGTAGTAGTCTAGGGCCAATTTAGGGGTAAGCCAATTAACTTATGTGTATGTTTTTGGAATGTGGGAGGAAACCAACGTGCCTGGAGGAAACTCACGCAGACACAGGGAGAACATAAAAACACTCCTTGCAGATGTTGACCTGGCTGGGATTCGAACCGGGGACCCAGCAATGCAAGGCGAGAGCGCTAACCAGCAGTGGTGCTCAGCAGAGCTCGAATATTCGAGTAGCTCGAATATTCGAGCTCTTTCCCAGCTATTCGAGCTCGGTATTCGAGCTCCGAATAGCTGTAGCTATTCGAATGGGCTATTCGAGTACACTCGAATAGCCCATTCACTATTCGAGCTATTTGAGCAAAACGGCGCTATTCGAGCTCGGTACCGAGCTCGAATAGCGTCATAGCCCAGATTGTGGTCCTTAGAGCCAATCAGAGGGCTCCCAGGCCCTCTGACGGCAGCCAATCACAGAGGGGGACCCTGGCCAGCCCCTACCCTATAAATAGCGGCCGCCATGTTAGGTTTCTCCGTGCTTGCCTGAGACTTGTACAGAGAGAGAGTTGCTCCTTTGTGCTTTGGCTTAGCAAGAGCTCTATTGTGGTCATTTACCTAGCGTTTTTGCTCACATACACCTCCTATACACACCTATATTGTTGTTAGTTAGTTAGACATTGTATTTTAGTTAGTAGCTTTTGTGTTACATAGAGACAGGCCAGCTGCTGCAGGCTTACAGCTTTAGGCCTCAGGGCCTTGCCTGTGTGGGCAGCTGTCCTCCTGTCCTCTGTTTATTTCTCTCTATTCTATACCAGTATTTCTGCTGTCCTTTACTACTGATTGTATTAGTATTGTAGTTATATACTGTAACTGTACTAGGACACTCACTGTCACTGTTCATAGGCTACTAGCTGCTCCTGCGTGTGTGCACTCACTTTCTGTGTACACACTACACACACTCTATTTCCTTCTGATAACTGATTGATTATTGTAATTGATTATTGTAATTAGTTAGTTGTACTTACTGTTACTACTTACTGTACTAGGAGTCTAGGACACTCAGTCACTGTTCATAGGCTACTAGCTCCTGCGTGTGTGCACTCACTGTCTGTGTACACACTACACACACTCTATTTCCTTCTGATAACTGATTGATTATTGTAATTAGTTAGTTGTACTTACTGTTACTACTTACTGTACTAGGAGTCTAGGACACTCAGTCACTGTTCATAGGCTACTAGCTCCTGCGTGTGCGCACTGCACTCACTGTCTGTGTACACACACTACACACACTCTATTTCCTTCTGATAACTGATTGATTATTGTAATTAGTTAGTTGTTTGTACTTACTGTTACTACTTACTCTTACTGTACTAGGAGTCTAGGACACTCAGTCACTGTTCATAGGCTACTAGCTCCTGCGTGTGTGCACTCACTGTCTGTGTACACACACTACACACACTCTATTTCCTTCTGATAACTGATTGATTATTGTAATTAGTTAGTTGTTTGTACTTACTGTTACTACTTACTCTTACTGTACTAGGAGTCTAGGACACTCAGTCACTGTTCATAGGCTACTAGCTCCTGCGTGTGTGCACTCACTGTCTGTGTACACACACTACACACACTCTATTTCCTTCTGATAACTGATTGCTTATTGTAATTAGTTAGTTGTACTTACTGTTACTACTTACTCTTACTGTACTAGGAGTCTAGGACACTCAGTCACTGTTCATAGGCTACTAGCTCCTGCGTGTGTGCACTCACTGTCTGTGTACACACACTACACACACTCTATTTCCTTCTGATAACTGATTGCTTATTGTAATTAGTTAGTTGTACTTACTGTTACTACTTACTCTTACTGTACTAGGAGTCTAGGACACTCAGTCACTGTTCATAGGCTACTAGCTCCTGCGTGTGTGCACTCACTGTCTGTGTACACACACTACACACACTCTATTTCCTTCTGATAACTGATTGCTTATTGTAATTAGTTAGTTGTACTTACTGACTGTTACTACTTACTTACTTACTGTACTAGGGACACTCACTCAGTCACTGTTCATAGGCTAGCTCCTGCGCGTGTTTGCGCGTGCGTGCACTCACTGTCTGTAGTGTACACACACTAAATTTACTTGTGATTACTACTGATTATTGTAACTGCTAGTTGTACTTCCTGACTGTTACTACTTACTTACTGTACTAGGGACACTCACTCAGTCACCTCACCCACCAACCCACTCCATTAAAGTACCCCACTTTTCACCCGCCCTTTTAAAAAACTTTTGTCTATACGCCCAAAACATCGAAGATGTCTGGAAGTGGCAGCCAGCGTGGTTTGGGCAAGGGGAAGGGCAGCAAGGGAATCAGGAGGAGAGGGAGCAGCATTGTGGCAAGCCGCGGGTGCGGGCGCGCCACCATGCACAGTTCCGCAGCAGCAGCAGCAGCGTCAGTGGCTAACATTCCTCCCATAGCCACTGGCCGTGGACGCCTTGGGCGCCGCCCAGCAGGAGCATCTGCAACTCACGCTGCAGAGACACAGCAGCAGCAGCGTGTAGCACCTGCTCCGATTTTCCTCCAGCCGGGTCGGAAACGTCCCATTGAGGAAAAGCATGCAGACACTGTGGTGCAACTCATGACGGAGGATGAGCAGCCCGCCATCAGCTCTGCATCCGAGGCCTCCACCCTTACCACCACCCCTGTTCGCAGCAGCCGCCCAGCAGGGCCTGGGGAGGAGGCCAGTTCACCGTCAGTTGGCGACCTGTCATTCAGCAGTCTTTTGACCCCAGGCATCATGAGTCAATTGTCTGCTGTTGTTGGCGATTTTGAGGAGGAGATGCTGATGGGCACTTTGGGGGATGAGGGATTGGACAGCAAGACTGTGGCGACAGTCAAGCAGCCCATCCATGCATCAGGAGAGGAGTTTGGGGGGTCCTCATCCCAGCAGGACATGTTTCAGGAGGGGGAGGATGATGATGACCCGGTGACAGACAGAGACTGGGTGCCACCACCTCCAGGGGATGTCGTCCTCAGCAGCTCTGAGGAGGAGGAGGAGGAGGATGCTCTTGTGGGCCTTGCAAGGAGGCGCATCATTGCAAGCATTGGCAGCAGCAGTAGGCAGGTCCCACAGCCTGCTGGTGTCTCAGGCTCAGCAGCAGCAGCAGCAGCATCTGCCAGTACCACCACCAGCCGCACCCAAGCCCCCCAAGCCCCCCCCCCAACCACCACAGGGAGACAGGCAGCAGCGCTTCCATGCCGTAGGGGGATGTTTCTGTCACCAATCTGGCGCTTTTTCACCATGCCCACAGTGTACAGCAAGTACGCCACTTGCAACCACTGTCAGCGGAAGTTGAGCAGAGGTGCAGACCCCTTAAAGTTCTGCACCAGCTCGCTCATCAACCACCTTGCTGCAAAACATTTCCACCAGCATCAGGAGTTCCAGAGGCTGAAGGCATCTGGTGCTGGCAGTGGCACCACACCCATCACTGCACAGCCTTCAGCAGCAGCAGCAACAGCAGCCACCCGCCCTCCTGCTCCTCCAGCAGCACCAGCAGGAGTGCGGAAACGCACTTCTCCTCCCCCCTCTGCAACTCCTGCCGCCGACACTGAGGCCTGTTCTGGCAGCCAGTCCTCAGTGGCCTCCTCCGCTGTGTCTGCTGATTCCCGTGCCAGCAAAAGGCCACGCCAGAGCCTTTTGAGCGAGTCCTTCCAGGGGGTGGTTAGGGCTCTGCCTCCCAGCAGCCGTCGCGTGCGGCAGCTGAACGGCTTGCTGGCACGGGCCATGTGCTCCCAACTCCTGCCGTACACGCTCGTGCAGGAGGGGAGTGACATTCGTGCGCTGCTTGCTTGCGCAGCCCCAGACTGGCAGCTCCCCAGCAGACACTTTTTCTCCCGCAAGGCCATTCCTGCACTGCACCGCTTTGTGATGGCCAATGTGGAGCGAGGGCTGGAGCACGCGGTTGGTGAAAGGGTCCACGTCACCATGGACTCCTGGAGCAGCCGCTTCGGGACAGGCCGCTACCTGTCCTTCACTGTCCACTGGGTCAGCTTGGTGGAAGGGGGTGAGGATGGGAGAGCAGCAGCGGGCACAGCAGCAGCAGCAACACAGTGGGTGGTGCCACCCCGCAGGGTCAGGGGAACTGCAGCAGGTTCCTCCGATCCTCTGCCATCCTCCGGCACACCTGGCCAAACCCCCCGCCTCAGCAGCAGCGTGAAGGCCCGCCACTGCCAAGCGCTGCTGCACTTGGTCAGCCTTGGGAAGACCAAGCTGACGGCAACCCATGTGTTGGCCAAACTCCAGGAGCAGGAGAGGATTTGGCTGACCCCCAGAGGCCTCAGAGTCGGAGAGGTGGTGGCCGACAATGGGGCCAATCTGGTTGCCGCAATAGACAGGGGAAACCTGACCCACATCCCCTGTCTTGCCCACGTGCTGAACCTGGTGGTGCAGAAGTTCTTGCGCACCTACCAGGGGATGGGCGAACTGCTGGAAACGGCAAGGAACGTTGTGCGTCACTTCCGGCGCTCGGCTGCAGCCTGTGCGAGCCTGGAAGACGTGCAAAAGGAGCTGGATCTGCCACGCCATCGGCTGATCCTTGACGTTCCGACTCGCTGGAACTCCACCCTGGCGATGTTGGAGCGTCTGGTTGAACAGAAGCGCGCTGTCAAACAGTACCTTGCCCTGGCCACTGTTTCCGCCACTCAGAGAAGGGACAAGACCAGCAACATCCCGTCCATCGTCCTCGATGATGACTGGAGGCACATGCAGCAGGTGTGCTTAGTGCTGGCTCCCTTTCTGCAGGCCACTAACATGGTGAGCAGGGACCATGCTATGGTCTGCGAGTGGGTGTCCCTGGTTTGTCTGCTGAACAGGGCCCTCGATGCTTTGCTGGAACAGGGAGCGGCAGCCTTGGACCAGCAGGAGCGGCAAGCAGCTGCACAGTCCACCTCTGAGGGGGAGGAGGAGGAGGACTTGGTGGAGGTCCCTGACCTTGCTGCTGATGAGGGGGATCAGCACAGTGCAGCTGAGTTGGTGCGGGGGTGGAGAGAGGATGAGGCTGACGAGGCAGAGGAGGAGGATGAGGACAGCAGCACTGCCGTCGATGTGCCAGCAGACGTGGCCCGCCTCTTCCCAATGGCAGCGCACATGCTGACGTGCCTGCGCAGAGACCCCAGGGTGATCCAGATGAAGCAGAGGGAGGACATCTGGATCAGCATGATGTTGGACCCACGCCTCAAGCGGAAGTTGAGCCAGTTCCTGCCGCCTGCAGGAGGAGACCCAGCGCAACAAATAAGGAGCTTGCAGCAGGCCCTTGTTGAGCGCTTGGAGGAAGCCTTCCCCCAGCCTTCCACCCCCACTGTCCAGCAGCCAGCACAGAGCCAGCAGCAGGTGCCTGCATCCAGCAGCAAGCGCCCCACAGACCTGCTGTCTCTCAGCCACGAGCTCTACAGGACTGTAGAGGCTCCGGCAGCAGTGACTAGAGAGGAGGTGCATGCAGCAGCATCCTCCACCGGTCACAGCCAGCGCCTGACCCGCATGGTGGCTGACTACATGGGGTCCTACAGCAGGCTTGACAGCGATGCCCCTGTTGATCCCATGGAGTATTGGATCAAGCGCCTGGAGATCTGGAGCGAGCTGGCGCAGTACGCCCTGGAAGTGCTGTCCTGCCCCCCTTCCAGCGTGCTGTCCGAGCGCTGCTTCAGTGCAGCTGGTGGTGTGGTCACCGAGAAACGCTCACGTCTGTCTCACAAGTCTGTGGACAGACTGACGTTTCTCAAGATGAACCAGGCGTGGGTGGAAGGCGAGTTCCTGGCCCCTGTTGTCGGCGAGAGGGGGACATGAACTGGCTAAGAACCATCGTTAATGTGCCTTACCACCCTTTACCACCTCCTGGCTCCTGCTCACTAAGCCAGCCTGGTTCACTTTGACTATTACGTCGCCTGCAGCCACACATTTTACACCTACAGTGGGCTGCTGTGTACTGCCCTTCTGCTGTCTGTCTGTGTTTCCCACTGCCAGGGTACACAGATTTACCTTCTGCTGCCACTCTGCCACCAGCTATTACGTCAAAAAATAGCTATATCTGTGTAATTGGTTGTAAAACCAAAACTACAAAACCATTACAAAAAAAAAGGTTTAATTTTTCTGAGGTGCCCGGGTTGAAAACTGTGTTGTCCCAGTTGTGTATTGGACACGATGTGGGCTGCACGACCGCTGTCTGGGACCTCCTGTTGTGTTCATTTACGGCCTGGTATCACCGCTAGGTACCAGGGCTATTATGTCACGCTGCCTGCCTGCTGCCACACTCACACTACTCCTCCATTCCTCCTGCTGCTGCTGTCTGTCTGTGTTTCCCACTGCCAGGGTACACAGAATTACCTTCTGCTGCCAGTCTGCCACCAGCTATTACGTCAAACAATAGCTGCACACATAATTACTCCTCCATTCCTCCTGCTGCTGCTGCTGTCTGTCTGTCTGTGTTTCCCAACGCCAGGGTACACAGATTTACCTTCTGCTGCCACTCTGCCACCAGCTATTACGTCAAAAAATAGCTATATCTGTGTAATTGGTTGTAAAACCAAAACTACAAAACCATTACAAAAAAAAAGGTTTAATTTTTCTGAGGTGCCCGGGTTGAAAACTGTGTTGTCCCAGTTGTGTATTGGACACGATGTGGGCTGCACGACCGCTGTCTGGGACCTCCTGTTGTGTTCATTTACGGCCTGGTATCACCGCTAGGTACCAGGGCTATTATGTCACGCTGCCTACCTGCTGCCACACTCACACTACTCCTCCATTCCTCCTGCTGCTGCTGCTGTCTGTCTGTGTTTCCTA
This sequence comes from Hyperolius riggenbachi, assembly GCF_040937935.1. Lineage (NCBI taxonomy): Eukaryota > Metazoa > Chordata > Amphibia > Anura > Hyperoliidae > Hyperolius > Hyperolius riggenbachi. Next base: position 245,190,733 of record NC_090653.1, on the reverse strand, counting down.
CTGCCAGGGTACACAGAATTAGCTTCTGCTGCCACTCTGCCACCAGCTATTACGTCAAACAATAGCTGCTCACATTACTCCTCCATTCCTCCTCCTGCTGCTGCTGCTGCTGTCTGTCTGTGTTTCCCACTGCCAGGGTACACAGATTTACCTTCTGCTGCCACTCTGCCACCAGCTATTACGTCAAAAAATAGCTATATCTGTGTAATTGGTTGTAAAACCAAAACTACAAAACCATTACAAAAAAAAAGGTTTAATTTTTCTGAGGTGCCCGGGTTGAAAACTGTGTTGTCCCAGTTGTGTATTGGACACGATGTGGGCTGCACGACCGCTGTCTGGGACCTCCTGTTGTGTTCATTTACGGCCTGGTATCACCGCTAGGTACCAGGGCTATTATGTCACGCTGCCTGCCTGCTGCCACACTCACACTACTCCTCCATTCCTCCTGCTGCTGCTGCTGTCTGTCTGTGTTTCCCACTGCCAGGGTACACAGAATTAGCTTCTGCTGCCACTCTGCCACCAGCTATTACGTCAAACAATAGCTGCTCACATTACTCCTCCATTCCTCCTCCTGCTGCTGCTGCTGTCTGTCTGTGTTTCCCACTGCCAGGGTACACAGATTTACCTTCTGCTGCCACTCTGCCACCAGCTATTACGTCAAACAATAGCTGCACACATAATTACTCCTCCATTCCTCCTGCTGCTGCTGCTGTCTGTCTGTGTTTCCCACTGCCAGGGTACACAGATTTACCTTCTGCTGCCACTCTGCCACCAGCTATTACGTCAAACAATAGCTGCACACATAATTACTCCTCCATTCCTCCTGCTGCTGCTGCTGTCTGTCTGTGTTTCCCACAGCCAGGGTACACAGATTTACCTTCTGCTGCCACTCTGCCACCAGCTATTACGTCAAAAAATAGCTATATCTGTGTAATTTGTTGTAAAAACAAAACAAACCCCCCCCCCCCCCAAAAAAAAAGGTTTAATTTTTCTGAGGTGCCCGGGTTGAAAACTGTGTTGTCCCAGTTGTGTATTGGACACAATGTGGGCTGCACGACCGCTGTCTGGGACCTCCTGCCTGCTGTGTTTATTTACAGCCCTGGTATCACCGCTAGGTACCAGGGCTATTATGTCACGCTGCCTGCCTCATTGACTGCCTGCTGCCACACACTCATCCTCCTCCTCCTGCTGCTGAATTTACCTCCTGCTGTCTGTGTGTTTCCACTGCCAGGGAGCACATACAATGGCGCTTCCAACATGCGTGCGCCACCAGCTATTTGTTACGCTCAAAAATAGCTGCATTTCTTTAAAAAAAAAATTTGAAAAGAGAAATAAGTGAAGAAGAAGACGATATAGAAGAAGATGAAGAAGATGAAGAAGAAGAAGATGAAGAAGAAGAAGATGAAGAAGAAGAAGAAGAAGAAGGAGAAGAAGATGAAGATGAAGAAGATGAAGAAGATGATGAAGAAGAAGAAGATGAAGAAGAAGAAGATGAAGAAGAAGAAGATGAAGAAGAAGAAGAAGATGAAGAAGAAGAAGATGAAGAAGATAAAGAAGATGAAGATGAAGAAGAAGAAGATGAAGAAGAAGAAGATGAAGAAGAAGAAGATGAAGATGATGAAGAAGAAGAAGATGAAGATGAAGAAGATGAAGAAGAAGAAGATGAAGAAGAAGAAGATGAAGATGATGAAGAAGAAGAAGATGAAGAAGATGAAGAAGATGAAGATGAAGAAGATGAAGATGAAGAAGATGAAGAAGAAGAAGAAGATGAAGAAGAAGAAGATGAAGATGAAGAAGAAGATGAAGAAGATGAAGAAGAAGATGAAGAAGATGAAGAAGAAGATGAAGAAGAAGATGAAGAAGATGAAGAAGATGAAGAAGAAGAAGATGAAGAAGAAGATGAAGAAGATGAAGAAGATGAAGAAGAAGATGAAGAAGATGAAGAAGATGAAGATGAAGAAGATGAAGAAGAAGAAGATGAAGAAGATGAAGAAGATGAAGAAGAAGAAGAAGAAGAAGATGAAGAAGATGAAGAAAAAGAAGATGAAGAAGAAGATGATGATGAAGAAGATGAAGAAGATGAAGAAGAAGAAGAAGACAATATAAAAGAAGAAGAAGATATAGAAGAAGATATAGAAGAAGAAGATATAGAAGAAGAAGATATAGAAGAAGAAGAAGAAGATATAGAAGATAAAGAAGAAGAAGAAGAAGTATATACAGTACTGAACAAATTTCTGGACACAACTTCTCTTTTCAACTTTTTTTTTTTAAAGGAACATCCCCACATAATCACTTGCTGTTGTTACTTGGAAAAAAAGAGGTTTCTTGCATCATTCACCCTCAAAACAAGTGTTGGAAGCTATTTAAGGCCATTTCGAATAGTCAGCTCGAATAATGAGCTCGAATACCGACTCGAATAGTGAGCTCGAATTCCGAGGTCGAATCGAATAGTAAAAATTATTCGACTCGAATATTCGACTGACCTCGAATAATTTACTATTCGAATTCGACCTAACTCGAATTTTGAAAAGGGGTATTTGAGCACCACTACTAACCAGTAACCACTACGTCACCATGATGTGACTCTTTGAAGTACAGTGTCCTTTCCCCCCACCCTCCCCCGCTGATGAAAGCTTTTGTTTGTTCATTGCTAATGTGTACAACAAAATAATTACAGCAGTCCTTACCTGCATGAAATTTCTGCACTTGGGCAGGCTGCAATCTACAGAAGTAGGGTAATAAAAGCCTCTGCTAAACTCTGAAATGTAAAAAGAAGACGTAAAATGGAAGTTTTTTTTTTTAATAATGAGCCACATTGTTAGCATGATTTTTTAACGTGCCATTGAGATGCCCTAGGTGCTACAAATGGTGCTCAGTTCACTTTAAATCCTATTCTGCTATGGTCTAGATGAGGAGCTGCTGCGGTCAATCTGCTCTCAGCCAGCCGTATATGGATATAGGAGGGGAGGGATGGATTGCAGATGGTGCAGGATGAAAGCCCATAGCTGACATCTCAGACAGATTTCTCCTATATTAGTCAGTCCTGCAGCATCAGTGAAAGCTGTTCCTCCCCGGCTACAGCCAATCCTGACCACAAAATTGTGTTTCATCCCTGCTAGAAAAGCAATCCTCTGGCGTAAACAGGAGGGCTTCCTCCCCGCATTTTTTCACGCTTAAAAAGTGAACGTCCAGACTAAAAATCTACTCAGCAGCACTGAAAAGGCTTGGAGTTTCTTTCACAGTTTCACAGCATCAGAACTATATTTTTCTTATCCAAGTCTCATTTTTGGATGCACAGAAGCTAAGCTCCGCCCCATCAATGAAAACTGCCCGGGCATTTTTCCCCTGATGCTGTGCAAAGCATGATGGGATTTTCTATGTTGTTGTTCTCGTTGCCTAGCAACTGGGAGGGGTGAGCAGCCCACAGAACAGTTGGAACTGTGTCTCATGCTCTCTGTCACCTCCTTTCAACCAAAAAGATGGCTGCCCTCATGAAATCAAACATTTGCCTGTTCTTTTAAAACAGGGTGGGTAAGAGATGATATTACCTATCTATTTTAATTAACATAACTAATGTAACTTAAAGAGGAACTCCAGTGAAAATAATGTAATAAAAAAGTGCTTCATTTTTACCATAATTATGTATAAATGATTTAGTGAGTGTTTGCTCGTAAAATCTTTCCTCTCCCAGATTCACATTCTGACATGTATTACATGGTGACATTTTTACTGTGGGCAGGTTATGTAGCTGTTTCTAGCTGTTCTGGCTTTAACAGACAGCTGTAAACAGCCATTTCCTGTCTGTGAACATTGTTACATTGTGGCAGTTTGCCCAGAGTACCGCGGTACCAGAGCCTCTTGTGGGAGGGATTTCAGCACAAAATCAGTCATACAGCGCCCCCTGATGGTCTGTTTGTGAAATGCAATAGATTTGTCATGTAAAAGGGGGTATCAGCTACTGATTGGGATAAAGTTAAATTCTTGGTCGGAGTTTCTCTTTAATGACAGTATGTTTGTTTAGGCTGATGTTCCTCTTTAAAGAAAACAGAAGTTGCATGAGGCATTCGGTGACGCCAGAGTGAATAACTGTCTTTTTCAGTTTAAAAAGATTGAGCAGTCTTGCTGACTCTTTTCACTGGAAATTGCTTATCAGTTTATCGTTGACAGTGTGTCTGTGTTTTGTTTCATAATAGATTTTTTAGCTTTCTGCATACATACGAGTGACCCTGAAGTCGATGTACCCACCGGAAGATTTAGCAGCCTATTTTTTTTAGTGACAAACTATTTTTTTCGTAACATCGTTTAACGAAAATGTGTTAAACAGTGTTTAATAATGCCCGAGTATGTGTGACAATTGTTCGCTTTGAACAACTGTCATGACAGATCACATCCTGACCGAGCGTTAAAGGAGTCACCAGCCAATCTATCCTACTCCCAGATCTACTTACCAGGGGCTTCCTCCGGCCCCTTAATTTGAGAAAAATGGCCTGGTCTTTAGGGGGGTTTAACAGTGCGGTCTTTAAGTGGTTAAAGGAGTCATCAGGTAATCTATTATACCCCCGATTTACTTACCAGGGGCTTCCTCCAGCCCCTTGCAGCTGACATGTCCCACACCGCAGCTCTGTACTCAGCCTGGGGTCCCCGCCAGTGCAGAGGGCCACCTCGAGGTCGTCCTCTACTTTGCCTGAGCGAGCGCCGCTATCAATCAAGTCCACGTTGTCCGGACTGTATTGCGCAGGTGCAGAACCACTGCACCTGCACAGTACAGCCCGGACAACGTGGACTTGACTAACAGCGGCGCTCGCGTAGGCGCAGTAGAGGACTGTCTGGCGAGACACCGTCAGGGACCCCAGGCCAGCGGCTGAGAGCAGAGCTGCGGTGTAAGACATGTCGGCTGCAAGGGGTTGGAGGAAGCCCCTGGTAAGTAGATCGGAGGTATAATATATTACCTGATGACTCCTTTAACCACTTGAGGACCGCAGTGTTAAACCCCCCTAAAGACTAGGCCATTTTTCTCAAATTAGGCCACTGCAGCTTTAAGGCCTTGCTGCAGGGCCGTCAAACTCAGCACACAGATGATTCAGCCTATGACAGCCGATCACTTTCCTGCCTCTGGAGGGGACAGCCATGTCGCATGGCTGTCCCCAGTACAGCTCTGCCTTAGATCGCAGCGCTGTACCTAGTGATCGCCACTGAGAAACTAAAGGCGGAGTGGAGCTCCGGCATCATTGCGCGCGATCGCCCCCAAACCATGCCCCAAGGACCTTACGCCGATCGGCGTTAGGCGGTCCTGGGGTTGCCACCGCGTCCATGCGGTCGGCAAGTGGTTAAGATTTCCGCTAAAGCCAAGGTACTTTAATAAAAATTTGTCATCCCATTGTCCGTTCTCACGGCTCAGGATTTTGAAAGATGGGTTGGGGAATGGTCACCGCAGATTCCCCGATCCATCTTTCAGTGAGTGCTTACAGTAGCTTTAGTGGACTGTTAGATCATAGATGTCATAATTAGAGATTGGATTCAACGAAAACTGCAGGACAAACTGATTTTCCATTCCAGAGCTACACCCTAAATTGTCAGGAGGAAGTACACCAGTGTAAGGTGGAAGTTCCTCCTCCTTTTCCCTTTCAAGCCCGGCATGCTCAATGGAGTTGGTCGTCGCTAGGCCAAGTTCATCCACCAGGAGGATCGCTTGCAGAGCGGCGGTCAGGAACCGCGGTACACACAAATGATTATTGGCTAGGACAACTGTTATCGGCTGCCTCAGACGCCTTTGATCATGCGTGTGTACAGCCTTCAGTTCTCATATGAGCAGCAAAATCACAACCAGTCGTTATTAGTCTGAATCCTGAAAACATTGCAATCCAATGCTCGGTAATCCAGTTCACCCCTAACTCCTCCTGAAATAGACGGTATCGGGTAACACTCAGCAAACAGTCACGGGCACATTCTTGCATTGTAGTCAGACATTTGAGACGCTCCGGTGTATTTACTTTGCGCTATTTGGTTAGAGGAACATGAAAAGCATCCATTACTTAAGTGGAAGGCTGTATTTGCACTCAGGCTGACAGGCGGGGGAGGTATTTAGAACTGACATCATGACAGCTTTTTATAGTAAAAAAAAATACCCACAAAACTGGTTACAGTTACTGTCAGCTACCTTTTATGTGTGTCATAAAGCAGAACCAAAAGTCAAATAAAGAAAGCAGCATTAGCAAAGTTCCAGTGGCTGGGAAAGTGGGGAGGAGGGGAGGGGAGGGGGGGAGGGAGGTAAAGGAAAGAGGGAGGATGGGAAAGGAATAGATGTCTAAAAGGCACTAAAGCTGCTTTTAAAATAAACAGTACTACATGTCACCTTACAGGATAGCTGAAGTGAGAAGAATATGGAGGCTGCCATGTTTATTTCCTTTTAAAGCAGTAGCATTAGCCATACTATGTCGGGAAAAAAACACATATATAAGTAGATAAATACTTGATCTACTTACATAACACACGTATTGTACTGTCCACGTTTTGATTTTAGTGAATTTTATATAGGAAATTAAGAGAATTCTGTTCCTGGTGGGAACCATGTCTTTTGCCCACAGTTTAGGCTAAATCATGATGTCCTTTCTGGATGCACAGAAGCTAAGCTCCGCCCCATCAATGAAAACTGCCCGGGCATTTTTCCCCTGATGCTGTGCAAAGCATGATGGGATTTTCTATGTTGTTGTTCTCGTTGCCTAGCAACTGGGAGGGGTGAGCAGCCCACAGAACAGTTGCAGGCATGCGCAGTAGAGCCCGGAGGACGTCCGATGACGTCAGAGCGCCGGCGTGGGACACAGAAGTTCCGGGCCTTGGAGCGCAGAAGAGCCCGACCTGGCAGCCGGCCTGGCCAGGTCGGGTCGGCCACCGGAGACCACCGGGAGCCTGCGGAGCGTCGGCGAGGGCACCTCCTGCCTGCCACGGGCTGGAGGAAGCCCCAGGTAAGTGGAATTTGATTTTTATTTTTTACCCACCCTCCCTGAACCTTTCCTTTAAACAATACCAGTTACCAAGCATCCCTGCTGATCTATTTGGCTGCAGTAGTGTCTGTATCACTCCAGAAACAAGCATGTAGCTTATCTCTTCAGATCTGACAATAATGCCAGAAACACCCGATCTGTTGCATGCTTGTTCAGGGTCTTGTTCAGAGACAGAGAATCAACAGGATAAATTTGTGTCAGAGCCTCAAGTTCACCAAACCAGAGAGATGTGAAAGGGATCTATCCTATCAGCATGTCCTTTATGTAGTTGACTAACCAATCAGCTTCTGCTTTCTAAGATGAATCAGTTCTGCCCATACGACTTCTGGTTCCTGACAAAATCGGCTTTGCATATGGCATACATTTTTAAGCTAAATTTTGTAAATGAATTTTCATTAAAAAAAACTATCTATCACTTTCTAGCCGGGTAAGAATATCTAAATTTTTCCAGAAACTCATATAAAATACATTTCCTATCATTAAATCAGAACGTTATGGTGCATTTTCTACAGTAGTGAGTGCCCAGAAACCCCCTCTTCCTGTATGAGTAGTTAGCCACACTTATCTCTGCACAATGCCTGTGTCTGCCTCTGTAGATAAAACAAGTTAAGAGATCTAAAATAATGTTTGTAAAAATCATTGTGATACTGTATATAGATTGGAACTGAGCAGATTACTTTATTTAATTAAAGTGGAAATGCACTTTAAATTATCTTTAGGAAGGTGTTTGTTTTACACTGCTTGCTGTGTTCGCAAAATAAGTTGCTTCGCAGGAACAAAGTGGGTAATTTGGGCACCTCTGTGCGCCTAATACTTTGGGCACCAAAACAAATACAATGTTAATTGTGGCTATAGTGGCATCTACCGTACAATTTGTGTGCCGGAGGCAGGGGAAATAGCCAAACCCAAAAATAGTGGTGATAAGTAATAAGCAGGGCCGGCGCTACCATAGAGGCAAAGGAGGCAATTGCCCCAGGGCCCCAGAGCTTGTAGAGGCCCCCAGTGGCTGCAAGAGGAAAACATTTTTTTTCAAAAAGACCTTATAGTTTTTGAGAAAATCGATTTTAAGGTTTCAAAGGAAAAAAAATACACATTTAAAAACCCGCCGACTTTAACGGTTAATAGCAAATCCACCTTCAATGCTGGAAACCCTAAATTTGCAGGACATGTTAAGGAGATCATAGGGAATAAGTGGAAAAGACCTTATAGTTTTTGAGGAAATTGAAGTTTCGAAGGAAAAAAGTATACTTTTAAATGCGGTAAATGTCACTTTTAGTAACAAACCGAACAGTAGTGTAATTTTACATGTATCAAAAGAAAGAGCAATACATTTCCTGATGGGGTTTCCAGGGGGTCCATACGCAGCCGCAGCGCTTTGGACAGGGATCGCTATACAACCGCAATATGGCTGTATGAAGATCCCTGGCATTTTTTTCTATTTTCCTATTTTTATGTATTTTTTATGTTTAGAGTGTGGGAATTTTTTTTTTTAATTATGTGGGGTCCCCCCCTCCTGAAAAGTTTTAACCCCTTGTCCCCCATGCTGGCTGGGATAGCCAGAATGTAGAGCTCCAACCGATTGGGGCTTCACGCCCTTCAGGTCCCTTAATGCCGATTTTTGTTTTCCAGGGTATCTGTTGGGGGGGCCCCCCAGGTTTATTTTGCCCTGGGGCCCCATTGTTGCTTAAACCGGCCCTAGTAATACGTTGCACATCAGCACTACTAGTGTTAGGCTGGGGGGGAGGGGGAAGGTTAGTGTTAGAAGTAGGTAAGGTATTAGTGTTAGGCTGGAGGGGAGGGGGAAGGTTAGTATTAGGAGTAGGTAAGTATTAGTGTTAGGCTGGAGGGGAGGGGGAAGGTTAGTGTTAGGAGTAGGTAAGGTATTAGTGTTAGGCTGGGGAAGGTTGGTGTTAGGAGTAGGTAAGGTATTAGTGTTAGGCGTAGAAAGGGGAAGGTTAGTGTTAGGAGTAGGTAAGGTATTAGTGTTAGGCTGGAGGGGAGGGGGAAGGTTAGTATTAGGAGTAGGTAAGTATTAGTGTTAGGCTGGGGGGGAGGGGGAAGGTTAGTGTTAGGAGTAGGTAAGTTATTAGTGTTAGGCTAGGGAAGGTTAGTGTTAGGAGTAGGTAAGTTATTAGTGTTAGGCTAGGGAAGGTTAGTGTTAGGAGTAGGTAAGTTATTAGTGTTAGGCTAGGGAAGGTTAGTGTTAGGAGTAGGTAAGGTATTAGTGCCCATCCATTGTCCGAATCCACTGCTCGTCCATAGTCGCATACACCCCGACGGCGTGGCATGTGACATCACACACGCGCCGGCGTGCTATGCACCGGCAGCGTGTATGTGGCTGATGGAAGAGCGGAGGATTCAGACAATGGACGGGTACACTGGCACAAGACAGGTAATGTATAAATGTACACAGCGCCGGGGGTTTCATTGTACTTGTCCCAATATCGCTCGGCGTTACCGCCATGCACCGATCGATCAAGTCGGCTCTACATCTTGCAGCAAGTCCGACCGATTCATGTGACCAATTTCGGCCCAAATTTGAGGCATCGTCAGTCGGACATGCACTTAGCAGCACCAATTTTCATCCGATTCAAGATGGTCAATCGGCTGCCATGTCGCCTGATGTATTCCTTTAGTGTGAGAGGAAGGTTAGGGAAAGCGATAGTAGAAAATCGGTAAAATTGCCCATATCCTACTATCCCCAGTGCCTGCGGATCAGTGAATAATGGCGCACAGCGCCTATGCATAAAAATGGCGCCGCATTAAAAAGATACGCTTATCGCTATTTATCGTTAGTACTGCATAATAATGGCGCACAGGGAAAAAAGAAGAAAAACGGCTCACACTAACGTTATTTATCAATAGCGCCATTCATATGCCAAACAGCAGATGTTATTGCGCACAGTAACGTTATTTATCAATAGCTAACCTACATAAGCCAAACTGCAGACGTTATTTAACTGCAAAACGGTGAATGTATTTAATGTAACACTGTCAAGGTTAGGGTTAGGCAGTAGGCACCACCAGGGGAGATTTAGAGTTAGGCACCACCAGGGGATGCTTAGAGTTAGGCACCACCAGGGGGGTGGTTAGGGTTAGGCACCACCAGGGGGGTGGTTAGGGTTAGGCACCACTAGGGGGGTGGTTAGGGTTAGGCACCACCAGGGGGGTGGTTAGGGTTAGGTACCACCAGGGGGGTGGTTAGGGTTAGGCACCACCAGGAGGGTTTTACGGGTTAGGGATAGGTACAGAGAGGGTTCTGTGTTAACGCTAAATAACGATAAGGCTTTAACGCTAAATAACGATAAGGCTTTAACGTTAAATAGCGATAAGCGACAAACGGATTAGCGGCAACACCGTGCGCCATTATTCACAGGCGCCATTTTCAGATGAATCCAGTGCCTGATAGTAGAATATCGGTAATATTACCGATATTCTACTGCGGCTTTACCAGGCGCCCAAATTACCATTTTTCAGTGCATACCCATATCTTTACAAAAATTATTGTCTCTGCAAATGATATCCGAGAAATCCATTTTCTACTTATCTCAAGAGTCAATCAGACAGCATGAGTCAGAGGCTGGCAGCAGCATGTGCTGGAGGAATGTTAAAACACTTGCGTTTGGTAGCTGAGAGACAAAAAATATAGAGCAGTTATTTGTATTCAATGTCTTGTTTCTGACTTAATGGAGAGAGAGACACACACACACACACACACATACCACATCCTCACATCAGCCAACAATTACACTACAAGAGATACTGGAAGTTTGAAAGCTTCAGTAGGTACAGATTTCTACCTTGTTCACTAGAGGGCGCAAAAAGGCCTTTGCCTAGTTGGCCTGTGTCCAGAAACGCCCCACTTCAAGTACTACTGTTTTAGCAGTTTTCAAAATGGAGTCTTAGGCCCAGTGCACACCGAGCGGTTTTTGGAGCGATCCGCCGGCCGCATCCGCCTCTAAAAACGCTTGTCTAATGTATTGCAATGGGATGGTGCACACCGGCGGTTTGCGGTTTTTGCCAAGCCGCAAACGCGCCTCCTGCTGCGCGTTTGCGGTTTTCGGAAGCGTTTCGTCCTCAATGTAAAGTATAGGAAAAACACAAACCGTCTGAAAAACGCTAGTTCAGAGCGGTTTGCCAGGCATTTTGGTTACAGTAGCTGTTCAGTAACAGCTTTTACTGTAACAATATGTGTAATCTGCTACACAAAAACGCACGCAAAACCGCTAGGTATGTTTAGAAAACCTCTCTAAACATACCTAGAATCGCTCTGAAATCAGCTCCCAAAACCGCTAGCATATTGCGGATCTGCTAGCGGTTTTGGTGTGCACTGGGCCTTACTTTATTACTTCCAGACACCTATCACTAGAGAGAGCCAATGAGATGCTAATTCTGGCTTGCTTTCAAATGTAATGCAAATAGTATGCAGCTTGGAATTGGGCCAATAAAACAATTTGCATTCCATATAAGCATCTCACTGACCATCTCTATCTATTGGGGAAATTTTCCACAATTCCTCCAGTGGCTTCCCATCAAATAGAGAATACTCTTCAAAATTGGCATGCAAACATTCAAATCCCTACACGACCTAGGCCCAGGATACCTGCAGGATTTCTTGCAACTGCGTTGCACCTCCCACAACCCCAGATCAAAAAGATTTAATAACTTGACCACCCTCAGAGTCCACCTTTGGAGCCAGAGCCTTCTGTCATGCTGCTCCTACCCTTTGTAACTCCTTGCCACACATAATCAAGACAGCTCTAACCCTGAATATGTTTAAATCAGAACCGAAAGCCACCTGTTTAGTCTGGCATTTATGATCACATTACTTTTTCCCCTGTACACATCACTATACACTGATCTGAGACAAATTTATGCTCTTTGGGTCCTACAAGAGAGAAGCGCTTAACAAATGTTCAGTGATGAGCACACATTTCGCATTACAATGCAAAATCGTCATGCAAATTTTGAGAAAAATCGTCGTTAATTTTGTCTGTAAATGTTATCATTTACAATTTCACATAATTTTTGGTGTCATTTTGCGTGGACTTTAGCAGTTAATACAGGCGATTGACACCAAAATTGCTACATATGTTAAGGAGAACAGTGGGTACAAGTCAAAAAAGACTTTTTCTAAAAGACCTTGTAGTTTTTGAGAAAATCGATTTTAAAAAGTGCAAAGGAAAATATTTTTTCTTTTTAAACTGTCATTTTCTGAGTCTAAAAACATTTTTTCCTTTGCTTTTTGCCACTATTTTCCTTAACATATGTGGCAATTTTGATGTCACTACCATGTATGGGAGCGTTGCTTGTTAACCGCTAAAGTCGGTACAAAGTTACACGAAAATGATGCAAAAATGCAAAATTACAAATGTTTACACAAAATCAATTGAATTCACTCATCGTAATTACGTATGGGTGTAATTGAGAACATTTATGTGAAATTTTGCGTAATCGTAATTACTGGTAGCTGATTACGATCATCATTACAAATGTTTTGTTGCTGTAATATATAGGGCTTGATTCACAAAAGAGTGCTAACTGTTAGCACGGCCATTTTCGCATTGCGCGCGATCGCGAATTTTCATGCGAAACAATAACGTTATCGATTTCGCGGTAAAATTCACATTTGCGCGCAAAAACGTTATCATTTCGCGCGAAAATTTGCGAGCGCGCGCAATGCAAAAATTCGTGCGGAAGCGGCCGTGCTAACAGTTAGCACTCTTGTGAATCAAGCCCATAGTATCTACATTTATATATGTCAATATAATTACCTGCCTTGCTGTAGAGCTCTCTCACAGATCAGGCATTATAGAAATAATAAAGGTAATGAGGGCTCAAAATAATAATAAATAAAGCCAAACTGATAAATCACATGTCAGACGCTGTACCATGTGGCAGGATTAAAGGACACCCGAGATGAAAATAAACTAATGTAATAAATGATTGTATCTGTCTTCCGTATCCTAAAAATGACTTTTTAAGATATTTCACAGTTTTATTTTATCATTAACCACCCTGGCGTTCTATTAAGAGCGCCAGGGTGCATGCGCAGCAGTATTTGTTTTTTTTATCCCTATCATGTAGCTAGCCTAGCGCTAGCTACATGATGCCCCCCTCCCTGCGCTATCCCTCCCACCCCTCCGATCGCCACCGGCGCAGTCGCCCATAAGGAAATCCCGTTCTGAACGTGATTTCCTTGAGGGCTTCCCCCGTCGCCATGGCGACGATCGCGATGACGTCAGACGTCGTGAGTTCCGATCCACCCCGCAGCGCTGCCTGGCACTGATTGGCCAGGCTGCGCAAGGGGTCTGGCGGGGGGGGCCTCTATCGCGGCGTGTAGCGGCGCATCGGCGGCGGCGATCAGAGTTTGAAAAAAAAAATGAAGAAAATCGGCCCAGCGGGGCCTGAGCGGCGCCCTCCGGCGGTAATCGATGAGCTAAGCTCGTCCATACCGCTAAGGAGGTTAAATCTACTTTTTAAGTTTTTAACTGCTTTATTGTTTTTGCTCAATGACACATTCATTGAAGTATGCCAGAGTTAAAAATCTATGAACTATTGACCCTTTTTATCTCTTTCCTGCTTTTTTAGAAGCCATTTTCTGCTAGAAAAGTGTTTTATAGTTGAAATTTCTTATCAGTGATGGTCAGTCACACTGTAGTCACTTCCTGTCTGACTTCCTGAGTCAGCACTGAGTCAGCCACTTACATAACTGATATTTAACTCTTTCAGACAGAGAAAGAAAAAAAGGAACACCGCATAGTTATTTGTGTGCTAGGCACTGTACATACCCATGTCTATTTCATCATGTCACATGTCACCTCGGGTATCCTTTAAAGCAGCGTAGGTATATAGCGATCAGAGATCTTTGTGTTTTTTACTTGGCGTGTGGCCACATAGCTTTCTTTTATTGTACTGTTGTGTTACTATGGCGTAGGGTTAGTCTAAGTCATTGAAGTTAGTTTTAGCTTTCGGAATTAAAAGCTCACACCGCAATGGCCGGGTCACCGTTTCTAGTTGGGAATGAAGTGAAAACATGTGTCGGTAACAGCTTATAATGACACTAAATAAACATATTCATGCCTTCAAGCAGCCCAGCCCCATATGGATCTACTTAATAGCATACAGAACACGTGGATCCATTGTGACATGTATATTTTCTCTAAAGAAAGAACTGCACTGCCGAGGTGTCACTGACCTCCACTGGCTTCCATTCACTTTACTGGGTGTCTGTGGTTACCTGCGGTGGGATCTTTCACTAAGCACAGGAGGGAATGGTGCCATTAGAGATAATCCAGACGGCACTGTGGCTAAGTGGTAAACACCAGTGCTGCTCATCAGGATACCGGATATCCGAATAGACTCGGATATCCGAACTTTTTAGGCCTATCCGATCGGATCCGGATTCCGGATATCTGGACGGTAATCCGGATAGCTCTATGCGGATAGTTGGTCGCATAACCCGGATATCCGCGGATACCGATCGGATATCCGAATCCGGGTACTGTAACCATGGACATGATGTCCATGACGTCATTCAGCCAATCAGAGCGCTCCCAGCCTAAGCCCAAGCACCCAATCACAGAGGGGAACCTTGGCCAGTCCCTCCTGTATATAAGGAGGGGGGCATGTTAAGAATCTCGTCCTTGCTTTGTGACTGCCACTGAGATAGTTTGTCCAGTGTGTTTGGCTGAAGCAAGTACATTATCCCAGTGATAACCCAGCGTTTTAACACTAAAACACCTTCTGGTTTTACTGTTTTACTGTGTTGTAGTTAGCTTAGCTAGTCTGTGTAATTTGTTAGTGTCAGTCAGTCTTGTCAGTCAGTCTTTCAGCTGCAGCAGCTGCCTGTGCCTGCTACTAGGTCCTGTGTCTTTGTGTGTGCTGTGTCTGTGTGCACACACTCCAGGCTCCTTGCTGCTGGCTGGGCTGCTATTACTACTGCTACTAGGTCCTGTGTCTTTGTGTGTGCTGTGTCTGTGTGCACACACTCCAGGCTCCTTGCTGCTGGCTGGGCTGCTATTACTACTGCTACTGTGGTTTTATATTGTGTAGTTGCAGACAGTGCTAGTACTACAGATTATTGCTGCTGTGCTGCTGCTGAGTGAGCAGTGTCAGTGTGTTTAGTTGTTGTACTCCTGTCTGTCAATCTGCTGATCATTTCCAAGCCCGCCGCCAATAATAAAAGTGCACCAAGTACCCCACACACATCATCTGTGACGTCGACTCATCAGTGACAGTGAGTCTTGTACTATGTCTGGCACTGGCAGTGTGAGACGGGGGAGGGGCAAGGCCAGAAGGAGAGTGAGCAACATTGCGGCCTCTGGCAGCAGTTCTGCCGCATCAGTCATTCCGCCGCTACCCACTGGCAGTCACGCTGCATAGACGCAGCAGCGTGTTGCGTCAATTTTCAAGCAGGGTCAGCGGCGCAGATTGGAGGAGAAGGACGCCGCGTCTGTGATGCAGCAGATGGCGCATGACGAGGAGCAAGCCAGTGACAGTGAGGCCACCACCACCAGCCCTAGCCCTAGAGAAAATATTCTCAGCAAAATTGGCTTTACAGAAGAGTCTGAGATGCTGACAGTAATTGTTGGGGGGGAGCCCGTCCATGATGTGTCAGCAGAAGAGGAGTTTGAGGCGGGCTCATCATCCCAGCAGTTTTACGAAGGGGAGTTTGATGATGAGGTGAAGGACCCGGACTACCAGCGACCGGAGGGGCATGTCAGCTCTGACTCTGAGGAGGAGGAGTCAGTGTGTATGGCACGCAGGTTGAGCATTGCAGGGATTGGCAGGAGCAGCAGTGGGCATGGAGTACGTGACCCGCAGGCTGCTGCTCCATCTGTCAGTGGCACGACTACCACCAGCCGCACCACTCAACCCCAGGCCCCAACCACCACCGGGAGAAAATCCACAGCAGCATCCCGTTCTGAGCCACGTAAGGGAAAACTCCAATCCCCAATATGGCAGTTTTTCCATCTGCCCTCACTGGATAGCAAATTTGTAACGTGCAAATTATGCCATGTGAAGCTGAGCAGAGGGTCTCACCCCTCCAGTTATGGCACCTCCAGCTTCATCAACCATCTGGGCAATAAGCACAAACCTGAGCATCAGGAATTCAAGCTGCTGAAGGAAGCTGGCGCTGGCCCTTGCAGAGGTCAGAGCACTATAACCAGCTTTGCCACTCCTGCTGACACTGAGGCCTGTTCAGGCAGCCAGTCCTCCTCAGTGGTCTCCTCTGTTCCCTCCTCAGCTTCCCGTGCAAGCCTAAAACGCCCCCACCACCAGACCCTGCTGAGTGACTCTTTTGTGGTCAGGGCTCAGCCTCCCGGCAGCCGTCGCATACGCCAGCTGAACGGCTTGCTTACACGGGCCATGTCCTCCCAGCTCCTCCCGTACTCGTTTGTGCAGGAGGGGAGCCAGATGCGTGCGCTCCTGCAGTGCGCAGCGCCGGATTGGCCAATCCCCAGCCGGCACTACTTCGCACGCAAGGCCATCCCAGCACTGCACTGCTTTGTAAAGGCCAACGTGGAGCGTGGGCTGGATCATGCGCTTGGTGCGCGCGTCCATGTGACAATGGACTCATGGAGCAGCCGGTTCGGGACAGGCCGCTATTTGTCCTTCACCGCGCACTGGGTCAGTTTGGTGGAAGGGGGTGAAGAGGAGACAGCAGCATCATCACCACGGTGGGTGGTGCCACCCCGCAGCAGGGTCAGGGGAAGTGCAGCAGCTTCCAGCTCTGATCCGGTTCCATCCGCCGCCAAACAACCCCGCCTCAGCAGCAGCGTGAAGGCCCACCACTGCCAACCGCTGCTGCAGATGGTCACGGTGGGCAAGAACAAGCTGACGGCAGACCACGTCTTGGCCAAGCTCCGAGAGCAAGAGAGGAGTTGGCTGACCCCCAGAGGCCTCAGAGTCGGAGAGGTGGTGGCCGACAATGGTGCAAACTTGGTTGCCGCCATCCAGCGGGGAAACCTCACCCACATCCCCTGTCTGGCCCACGTCCTGAACCTAGTGGTGCAGAAATTCCTGCACACCTACCAGGGGATGGACACTCTTTTGGGAGCGGCAAGGAAAACGGTGGGTCATTTTCGCCGCTCGGGTGGTGCCACAGCGACCCTTACAGCCGTGCAGATGGAGCTGAACCTCCCACAGCACCGCCTCATTATAGACGTTCCAACACGCTGGAATTCCACCCTGGCGATGTTGGAACGTCTGGTTGAACAGAGGCGGGCTGTCAACCTGTACCTGGCCAGAGCCACCATGGATGCCAACTTGTTGGGGACCGGCACCACCCACCTCCCAGACATCATCCGCCCTGCTGAGTGGGGAAAAATGCAGCTGGTGTGCTTTGTGCTGGCACCCTTCCTGGAGGCCACCAACATGGTCAGCCGGGACCATGCGTCGCTGTGTGAGTGGTTGACCATTGTGTGCATGCTGGACAAGGCCCTCGATGCTCTGCTGGAAGTGGGAGAGGAAGCCTTGATCCAGCAGCAGGAGCAGCAGCAGCACACTTCACAGTCCACCTCTGTGCAGCAGGAGGAGGATTCGGAGGAGTTGGAGGAGGACTTTGAGGAGTTGGAGGTCCCTGACCTTGAAGAGGAGGGGGCACAGCGGAGTGCAGCTGCAGTAGTGCGGGGGTGGAGAGAGCAAGATGAGGCTCCGGAATCAGAGGAGGACGACAGCACTGTCAGCGGTGCAGAAGATGATAGGTCAGCAGAGATGGCAGCCCTCTTCCCCATGGCAGTGCACATGCTGCAGTGCCTGCGCAAAGACCCAAGGGTGAAGGAGATGAGTGCTCGGGAGGACATCTGGATCACCCTGATGCTGGACCCACGGCTGAAGGGGAAGCTGGCTCAGTTCCTGCCTGTAGGAGGAGACCCTGTGCGCCGAATCAGGGACTTGCAGCGGATTCTGGTTCGGCGCTTGGAGGAAGCCTTCCCCCGGACTCCCACCCCCCCTGCTGTCTCAGTCCAGCCAGCACAGCAGCAGGTGCCTGCATCCAGCATCAGCAGGCGCCCAACAAACCTGCTGTCTCTGACAAAGGCGCTCTATGCCACACCAGTACCGCTGCCTACAGAGGAGGTGCCTGCAGCAGCATCCGGCTCTCAAAGCCAGAACCAGCACCTGACCCGGATGGTGGCCGACTATATGGGGTCCTATAGCGGGCTTGACACCGACACCCCTGTGGACCCCTTGGAGTACTGGGTGAAGCACCTGGATATCTGGGGCGAGCTGGCGCAATACGCCCTGGAAGTGCTGTCCTGCCCGCCTTCCAGCGTTATGTCGGAAAGGTGCTTCAGTGCGGCCGGTGGCGTGGTCACTGAGAAGCGCTCTTGTCTGTCAGGCCAGTCTGTGGACAGACTGACTTTTTTAAAGATGAACGAGGCTTGGGCAATTGGTGAGTTCCTGGCCCCTGTTGTTGGCAAGAGGGGGAAATGAAGTGGCTGAGTGGTTATCACTATGCCTGCTTGCTGCTTAACCACCCTTTACCACCACAACCTCCTGACTCCATCTTCATGAAGCCAGGTTCTTATTTTTTGAACTGTGCCGTGGTACCTGCCATGGTCAACTATGTAAACACAATAGCTGTGTAATTTTTTTGGAGGTGTCTGTGCTGTGCGAGTTGTGGGGAGGCCCCAACTGCGTCAGTACGACCGCTTCCTGGAACCTCTCCTAATTTTTTACTGTGCCGTGGTACCTACAACAGTGCCATGGTCAACTATGTAAACACAATAGCTGTGTAATTTTTTTGGAGGTGTCTGTGCTGTCCGAGTTGTGGGGCCCCAACTGTGGCAGTACGACCGACCGCTTCCTGGAACCTCTCCTAATTTTTTACTGTGCCGTGGTACCTACAACAGTGCCATGGTCAACTATGTAAACACAATAGCTGTGTAATTTTTTTGGAGGTGTCTGTGCTGTCCGAGTTGTGGGGCCCCAACTGCGGCAGTACGACCGACCGCTTCCTGGAACCTCTCCTAATTTTTTACTGTGCCGTGGTACCTACAACAGTGCCATGGTCAACTATGTAAACACAATAGCTGTGTAATTTTTTTTGGAGGTGTCTGCTGTCCGAGTTGTGGGGAGGCCCCAACTGCGTCAGTACGACTGCTTCCTGATACCACTCTGATGTTGATTGACAGCCATTTTTTTAGGGGGGGGGGGGATTTTAAGTCCACTCCCCACATCATCAGTGTTTCCATTTTCAAAATTATGATGCTACATGCCTCATATACCCTAAAAAACCTTTTTAAAGCAATTTAAAGGCCACTTCCGGGATTAAACACGGATATCCGAATCCGATCGGATACTAGGGTCGGATATCCGAATCGGATTCGGATCGGAAAATTTTGAATTCGGATATCCGACCCGGATCGGATAGCGGGGTATCCGGATCCGAATCGGATCCGGATTTTGAAAAGGGGTATCCGAGCAGCACTGGTAAACACTCCTGCCTTGCGGAGCTAGAGACTCAGGCTTCATTTCTGGCCAGGGCTCTATCTGTATGCAGACATCAATGTGCACCAGTTATCATCAGTGCGTGTGCACCAGCTATGCTCAGTGCGTGTGCACCAGCCATCCTCAGTGCATGTGCACCAGCCATCCTCAGTGCGTGTGCACCCACCAGCCATCCTCAGTGCGTGTGTGCACCCACCAGCCATCCTCAGTGTATGTGCACCCACCAGCCATTCTCAGTGTATGTGCACCCACCAGCCATCCTCAGTGTATGTGCACCCACCAGCCATCCTCAGTGTATGTGCACCCACCAGCCATCCTCAGTGCATGTGTGCACCAGCCATCCTCAGTGCGTGTGTGCACCAGCCATCCTCAGTGCGTGTGTGCACCAGCCATCCTCAGTGCATGTGTGTACCAGCCATCCTCAGTGTGTGTGTGCACCAGCCATCCTCAGTGCGTGTGTGTGCCCCAGCCATCCTCAGTGCGTGTGTGCACCAGCCATCCTCAGTGCGTGTGTGCACCAGCCATCCTCAGTGCGTGTGTGCACCAGCCATCCTCAGTGCGTGTGTGCACCAGCCATCCTCAGTGCGTGTGTGCACCAGCCATCCTCAGTGCGTGTGTGCACCAGCCATCCTCAGTGCGTGTGTGCACCAGCCATCCTCAGTGCGTGTGTGCACCAGCCATCCTCAGTGCGTGTGTGCACCAGCCATCCTCAGTGCGTGTGTGCACCAGCCATCCTCAGTGCGTGTGTGCACCAGCCATCCTCAGTGTATGTGCACCCACCAGCCATCCTCAGTGCGTGTGTGCACCAGCCATCCTCAGTGCGTGTGTGCACCAGCCATCCTCAGTGCGTGTGTGCACCAGCCATCCTCAGTGCGTGTGTGCACCAGCCATCCTCAGTGCGTGTGTGCACCAGCCATCCTCAGTGCGTGTGTGCACCAGCCATCCTCAGTGCGTGTGTGTGCCCCAGCCATCCTCAGTGCGTGTGTGTGCCCCAGCCATCCTCAGTGCGTGTGTGTGCCCCAGCCATCCTCAGTGCGTGTGTGTGCACCAGCCATCCTCAGTGCGTGTGTGTGCACCAGCCATCCTCAGTGCGTGTGTGTGCACCAGCCATCCTCAGTGCGTGTGTGTGCACCAGCCATCCTCAGTGCGTGTGTGTGCACCAGCCATCCTCAGCGCGTGTGCATCAGCCATCATCCTCAGTGCGTGTGTGTGCACCAGCCATCCTCAGTGCGTGTGTGTGCACCAGCCATCCTCAGTGCGTGTGTGTGCACCAGCCATCCTGAATGATTGTGTGCACCAGCCATCCTCAGCGTGTGTGCATCAGCCATCCTCAGTGCGTGTGTGTGCCCCAGCCATCCTCAGTGCGTGTGTGCACCAGCCATCCTCAGTGCGTGTGTGCACCAGCCATCCTCAGTGCGTGTGTGCACCAGCCATCCTCAGTGTATGTGCACCCACCAGCCATCCTCAGTGCGTGTGTGCACCAGCCATCCTCAGTGCGTGTGTGCACCAGCCATCCTCAGTGCGTGTGAGCACCAGCCATCCTCAGTGCGTGTGTGCACCAGCCATCCTCAGTGCGTGTGTGCACCAGCCATCCTCAGTGCGTGTGTGCACCAGCCATCCTCAGTGCGTGTGTGCACCAGCCATCCTCAGTGCGTGTGTGCGCCCCAGCCATCCTCAGTGCGTGTGTGTGCCCCAGCCATCCTCAGTGCGTGTGTGTGCCCCAGCCATCCTCAGTGCGTGTGTGTGCCCCAGCCATCCTCAGTGCGTGTGTGTGCCCCAGCCATCCTCAGTGCGTGTGTGTGCACCAGCCATCCTCAGTGCGTGTGTGTGCACCAGCCATCCTCAGTGCGTGTGTGTGCACCAGCCATCGTCAGTGCGTGTGTGTGCACCAGCCATCCTCAGTGCGTGTGTGTGCACCAGCCATCCTCAGCGCGTGTGCATCAGCCATCATCCTCAGTGCGTGTGTGTGCACCAGCCATCCTCAGTGCGTGTGTGTGCACCAGCCATCCTCAGTGCGTGTGTGTGCACCAGCCATCCTCAGTGCGTGTGTGTGCACCAGCCATCCTGAATGATTGTGTGCACCAGCCATCCTCAGCGTGTGTGCATCAGCCATCCTGAATGATTGTGTGCACCAGCCATCCTCCTCAGTGTGTGTGTGCACCAGCCATCCTCCTCAGTCTGTGTATGCCATCAATATGTATATATTTAAAAATAATGTATTCTCATTGTTATATATAAAGAATAGAAACATATTAAGTAGACAACTGATATGATTTTAAAACCTTTATCATCATCTTTCAACATACAAATGAAATGGTTAACAGAATATTTGCTAGCACTCACCCAGTCCTCCAAAGCCTATGATTGTTAATTATGCAGTTATAAAAAAAAAAATCTTCAAGCATGTCTTCTCTACCTTAAAGAGGAACTCCAGTGAAAATAATGTAATAAAAAAAGTGCTTCATTTTTTACCATAATTATGTGTAAATGATTTAGTCAGTGTTTGCTCATTGTAAAATCTTTCCTCTCCCAGATTCACATTCTGACATGTATTACATGGTGACATTGTTACTGTGGGCAGGTTATGTATCTGTTTCTAGCTGTTCTGACTGTTAGACTGCTCTAAACAGCCATTTCCTGTCTGTGAACATTGTTACATTGTGGCAGTTTGCCAGGAGTACCGCGGTATTCAGAGCCTCTAGTGGGAGTGGTTTCAGCACAAAATCAGTCACACAGCGCCCCCTGATGGTCTGTTTGTGAAAATCATTCTATTTCTCATGTAAAAGGGGGTATCAGCTACTGATTGGGATAAAGTTCAATTCTTGGTTGGAGTTTCTCTTTAAAGAAAACCTGTAACTAAAAAAAGTTCCCCTGGGGGGTACTCGCCTCGGGTGGGGGAAACCTCCGGACCGATTGAGGCTTCCACCATCCTCCTGTGTCCCACAGTGGTCTCGCTTTGCCCCTCCAAATAGCGGGGATGCAAATATTTACCTTTCCGATCTAGCGCAGGCGCAGTATCAGCTCTCCGCTCAAAGATAGGCGGAAATAGCCGATTGCTGTTGGTCCGCTCTACTGCGCAGGTGCAAATCTCCTGTGCCTGCGCAGTAGAGTGGACCTGACAGAGATCGGCTATTTTTGCCTATCTCCGTGCGGAGAGCCACAACAGCGCCCCCGCTGGAGCCAGGGAAGGTAAATAAATCAGCGCCTGTCAGGTTTGTCGGGGGAGGATTCCGACACACTTCGGGGGAGCCAGCGCTGGATTGCCTGCAGCTACAGGGGAGGGGGAAGCCTTATTAGGACCCTGAGGCTTCCCTCTCCCGAGGTGAGTACCCCCAGGGGATGTTTTTTTTGTTACAGAGTCTCTTTAAAAGGACTATACAGTCTAAAATCAACATTGCATGTATTATTTTCTCTTTGCAATTGGGCAATTGGGTTGGCCCGCTCTGAAATTCTGCAGGGGGGCTCAGTGGGGTCTAGTTACTCCCCTGCACCAGGGAATTGTATAGGGGAAGGAGGACAACTAGACACCAGGGAACTGTATAAGAGTTGGAGGGTTCCATAAAGACCCCTGGGAACTTTATAAGGGAGGAAGGTGGCCAGTAGACATTGAGGTTGGCCCGCGACTTGGTCCTAGTGTACAATTTCGGCCCACATTGTATTTGAGTTTGACACCACTGGTTTAGGAGAAGCATATCATGCAGGGAATACATTCATACATAAAGGTTACATGTTTTATAGCCATTTTATATCTACTTTGTATTGTAAATAACAAGCACTCTTTATATGAACCCCTTTGGCCTGTTGTGATGGTTCAGGCTTAAGAAAACACAACTATAAGCTCCAATCACACAGACTCCGAGTTCAGACAGAGAGTCGCTGGATTTTCTGCGCTCAACATAATATCAGAATTTCCTGTTTTCGCCATCTGCCAGCTTTGAACTTGAATGGGAATTGAGTTTTCCATATTATTCACATCCTGCAGTCTTCGCATGTCAGAATCCAGCGACGGCTATTGCAACACAGCCTCTCCGGTGCGCAGTGCTTCGCGCACGCCAGAAATCAGAACTGGGGAATGAAAGTCTCTGGGAAAGCTGGAATATGTCTCGGAATTGGCTTTGTGACCCGCTGATTACTCCGCTCCCCATTAGCAATCTGTTTCCTGTTACCGGGCTGCTGCTAAATGAAGAAAATGATTGTTGAAAATATATCAAAAGAAATTTAAAATAATAGCTAAAGTAGAGGCGATTTCTGTGATCTTAATTCCCCTCCCCGAAGATCCTATGAGCCTTGCCAAGTAGTAATGCAAAGATTTCTGCTGCTCTTTACAGCCTTCTGATACAAAGAAATGAAACTTCACAGCAATCATTCATCTGGCCGCATATCCGTGCCAATGCCGTTACCAGAGCTCTCATGCTATCCAGTACAGAAGCAGTGTTACATTATAGGAAGGGGAAGGTAGGTTAGGATCGGGGAAGGGGGAGCTAGCGGAGCAGTTAATAAAAGCGTGGCCAAAAATGGGTAACGGTTAATTTGTGAGCGCCGGGGCCAGCTGCTATGCTAATTAGGGGGCGGCTGTGATTAAATTGTTGTTTACTGTTTTATGGTTTGCGGGGGCTCCAATTAAATTATTTATCATTTTATTGTTAAATAGCGTCTGGCTTTTGTTAAAAAGGGAGGGCTATTAGTTGTCCAGGGAGGGAGGGTTATTAATCACCGGGGGGTCATAGGGTGGGGCACCACCAGGGGGGGGTCTTATGGTTAGGCATCACCAAGTGGGGGTCTCAAGGTTAGGCACCACCAGGAGGGTCCTAGGGTTAGGCACCACCAGGGGAGGGTTCTGTGTGATAGTAGGGGGAGGTTAGGTTATAGTAAAAGATCGGGGAAACATTGGCAATATTTCACTGTATGAATCAGGTTGTAGAATATTGGTAAACCTACCGATATTCTACTACCGCAATCAAATCGTTATTTATCGTTTGCACCTAAATTAGCTCACAACTTTTTTTTAAATGTATGCGGTGTTAGGACTTGATTTCCTGTTGGGCCAGTTTTTGAGTCCTGCCCATCCCCGCCCTCACGTGTTGCTCCCACTCACCATAAGTACCCACTGCCTACAATATTCAACAACATAACCTCTTCCTTGTGCATCACTGAAAGGGAGGAGGCGCCCCAAGATGTAATGTATAGAAGCAGGAATGTTGACTGGATAAAACTTAAAACATTGGCTTACCTCTAAAAAGAAGGGGGTAGCCCAAATAAAATAACATTTTTAATAAAAAACTTGCACTTGAATGATAATGCGTTTCGCAGATCGCAGTCCGCTTCCTCAGATCAAATACTAAAAAGTGTCCTAATAGTAGCGTTTTGCAAGCAGGGAGCGTCTCTATGAGCTCCACTGGTACCACAGCCTTTTCCCTGTGAAGTATCTTCTGCTTATCCTAGGGGAGCCGGTGAATTGGGCCTCAGCTTTGGCCGCTGGGTAATAACCCGCAATGTTAAATTGTGGTTGTACGGTGTCGGGGAGGACTGGCCCAGGGGGACGGGGGGCAATTGCCCCCCAGGCCGCCCGAATCTTAAGTAATTAGGGCCGGCCGCTGCTATACGCAGCGGCCGCAGACACACCACAGGTGACAGATTCGCAGTGGGGATCGCAACCTCGCGCGATATTTCCCGGCAAGTTGAAGTATCCAATCAGAGAAGGGGCTGAGGCTGCCGGCCGTGGTGTGCTCTTGTGCGTGGCCGCGCCTGCGGTGGATGTGAGCGGCACAAGGACACAAATAGCTTAGGTCCTCTCCGGCCCGGTGGGTTGACCCTGTTTGACTCAGCCCCCCGCCTGGAGCCATTGCCGCCCGCAACGTGCTGCTGTGGCTGCGGTGTCATCGGAGTGAGCTGTCTCACTCTTCAGCTTTCTGTGCTGGGGGGGCTGGGGGCCTGGAGCTGCGGCTACGAGTGGCTGGCTGGCTGTCCTGGCTGGAGGAGTCGGACACTCTGGGGGCTGGGAGTCGGAGATGCCACCTCTTGCTGCTTGCTGCTGTGGAGGAGGAGGAGGTGTAGGACTGAGGAGGCAGGAGGATAGAGGAGGTCGGGTCCAGGTTGCCAGAGGAGAAGGTGGTTTTTATAAATTTTGTTTCTGTACTTCTTCTCCCTTCTTATCACTGACTTACACACACTTTTCTGCCTGCCTGCTACTGCTGTCACATTCAATTCTCTGCCCAGGCCAGTGCCCTCTGAGTTTTTTTTTGTGTGATAATCATCCCCATTCTGACCCTGGCCTGAGGGGAAACGTTTTTTCTTCTTGTGGTGTGATTGGCGGCAGGGGAGGGGGGAGGCAGGCAGTTAGGCACTGTCAAACAGGTAGTTGGAGGAGGGGGGGGGGGGGTAGGTGTCAGACAAGTAGTTTGTATGGTGGGTGGGCAGGAGTGGGGTTAGGCATCACCAGGTAGGTAGGTTTGTGTGTGTGTGTGTGTGTGTGGGGGGGGGGGGTTGTTTAAAGGAGTTATCAGGCATTTTTAATGAAATAAGTGCTACTTACCCGGGGCTTCTTCCAGCCCCACGCTCCCAGCATGTCCCTCGCCGCAGCTCTGCAGTTAGCCATTCGCTGCCGTTGCCTCCCAGTCCCCGGCGATGGCACCAGTCCGACCTGGATGTCGGCCTGTACTGCGCCTGTGCGAGCAGCACTGTCAATCACCGCCACGTGGATCGGAGTGTACTGCGCAGGCGCAGTAGTTCTGCGTCTGCACAGTACGCTCTGGTCCATGTGGCGGTGATTGACAGCGCCGCTCGCACAGGCGCAGTCGGCCTGACGTCATCGCCGGGGGCTGGGAGGCAGCGGCAGCGAACAGCTGACTGCAGAGCTGCGGCAAGGGACATGCTGAGAGCTTGGGGCTGGACGAGCCCTGGTAAGTAGCACTTATTTTCATTAAAAAAAAAAAGCCTGATAACTCCTTTAAGGTTAGGCATCAGACACAGACAGGTAGATTGTGCGGAGAAATGGGGTTAGGCATCAGGTACATAGTGTGTGTGTGTGTGGCTGGGGCTGTTAGTCATCACAATTTGAAGATTTGCACACAAGAAAGATATGGCTTTGGGCTGGGGATGCCGTGAAACGGGCCTCTAGTTTGTGTTGTCCCCCCAGGCCAAAAGGTCCCAGTCCTCCCCTGTACGGTGATGAGATACTAGCCGATCGGCTATCACTAGATGGTTGGCTACTGCTTTTCTGGGGGCGTATATATGTGTACCTGGGATTCACATGTGGTTTTAAAGTACCTAGGTGGTCAGGAACCATTTTTACAGCCACTTCCTGCATGATGGACTTCTCAAACTGCAGGTTGCAATCTTCTCTGATAGCTCAGTCTGTGCTACGCCCCCTTATAGCCTTGAGTGCATGATGATGCTGAGCCAATCAAAGAGTCTGGGCTGGGCTGTTGCAGTTCACTTGATCACATTATCAACACAATATTGTATTTACCTGTAGAAGCCTGGATTCACACAAACAGTTAATATACAGTATGGGCAGTGGGCACTCTGCCTACCAAGCTATCAAATGTTATATTCGTATCTCTCCCTGCAGGCAGCCTTCAGGCATTACCTGAGCACTCAGAAATATGTAATTTGAGCATTCTGTATATTTTCGCAGATCACTGTTATTCTGTTCATCTTCAGCCCAACTGGGACAGAGCAGTTGGGTCTTTTTGATGGTATAAGCAGCGTTCAGTCAATGATTGGTGAATGAGAACTGCAGGAAAAGGCTATATTACAGTATCAAATAACAAAACGCCCTCGCTGATTCTCTTCCATAGTTACAGGTTTCTGTTATTTGATACTGATGTAAAGAACTTGATCACCCAGTCTGTGAATTTCCAAGATGACATACAGGGGCTGGGACATCATCAAGGTGTATGAGGACTTAGCCTCAAATCGTGGGCCCTTCAAAACCCCTTCCTCCTCTACACACAAAGACTGAATGAGGGCAATTGGCTACAGCAGAGGCAGATGGATCATACTGGCACCATTGCTTCTTCACCGCTTCTCTGCATGAAGGTGGAGGAAGTTGTGGCAGGCCATCTGTGACCTCTCTAAGTTCAACATAGACTTGTAAACATGGTGGTAGGGCCGGATTTCAGGGAAGGCCACACAGGCCCAGGCCTTAGGCAGCTGCGGCCCAAGGGAGTGGCTGGATATTAAAGAGGGGTTGCTGCTTGTGGAGGAGGAGGCTGAAAATTTAAAAGAGAGATTGCAAATGGGGAACAACACATAGAAGAGGGGAGCTGCTGTACATTAAAGAGAGAGGAAGCTGTGCATGGATGTTTCATATGGAAGAAGGGGCTGCACATGGAATGGGAGGGGGTGCTGTGCATGGATGTTTCATATGGGTGAGAGGGGTGCATATGGAATGGGAGGACATTGCTGCACATGGAACGGTGGCAACAAGAAAGTTGGCCTAGGGGCACTAGAAATATAAATCCGGCCTTGCATGTTGGATTGGTGTAGCTCTGTAAAACGTATAAGCTATAGGCTTGCTATACACTGGGCTACACAGGCCCATAAAGAGATCATTTGCATATTCAAAAGTGATGCATCATGGGCAAATAATACACATCTTATGACACAGCCAGTTGGGACTGGAATACAGAAATACAAATACAAGTGGGGATAAAGAAGCACTCAATCCTTCCTGGCCGCATAAGTCTGGAGCGAAGGAGGAAAGGACTCGTGCAGTGGACGGCATTCAGGAAGTATGCAGCTCAATTAAAAAAAAGTTTAACCACCTCTGCTCCAGACGGGGTTTGCTCGCTAAAAAAAAATATGTATTATAATGAAGAAATCAACCGCTCAACCAGGGTGATCAGTAAAACCAATAACTAGAAGCTCCCAGGATGATACAAAAATATTGACATTTTTGTTTTTGTTTTTTAAGTTTTTAAGTATTGGCCTTACTTTATGCAGTAGATAACTGCTTATAGTGCTACAATCGCTTTTACTGGAAATAAGCACAAAGGAACAGAGAACGCATTTCGTGGTTGCACACCGCTTCTTCAGGTCAATAATAATGTGCCTGTCAGAATAGCAGCAAATAGCACGATTGTAACTCTACACATAGTCAACTATAAGGCAAAGCCAATGTTACCTTTTTTTTAAAATCATTTTTATGTCATTCTGACTACCGTTGGTGATAGCTTGTAATATATTTTCTTTTGATTTTATGTTTTTATTGAATCAAACATGTAATAAATATTAGAAACGTCTAATAGAGTATGGAAACCATTTGGGGGGGACCTCATGTGCTTCAACTTGTAGCTCTAATCCTGCATATAGGGCGTGCTCACACTAGATCAACTGCCAGACCGCTACAGCAGAAAGCAGCAGTTAAATGGCTACGCACAACAGCCCATGCTTTCCAATGGGAGATCATGGCTCCACACATGCATGTCCATCCCCACCGTCTCTAGGTTTGTCCATTATGTTTTCACAACGCATAAATCCAACCTGCACAGATTTTCCTGACAGCAAATGCATTGCCGGACATCCCATAAACCGACACCTATCTGCTCCATAGTGGATTAAACACTGCCACAGACGTCTGGAGAGGAACAGAATATCCATACTATGTTATACCACTCTGGCCTAATGTGAACTGAGCCATACACAAAGATTGCTGAATAAACCTGGGACTTGGGCCATGCACACCTGGATGATTCTCGGTCAAGCAAGCCGGTCTGGGTCAATTCTGCGTAGAGTCTAGCTGTCTATAGCTTCTTCAATGCAGTGTAAGCGATCCGGAATACCATCATCTTGGCTGAGTGCATTATTCCTCTCCTCGGAAGCAGGAAATTTGGGCTCATGAGGCAAGTGGACAAAAAGGATGCCGCCACTGACTCTCATGTTAAATATCATTTGACGAGCGCCCAACGGGAAATAACATTTAGAATGGGCACCCGGTGAATAATAACGTTTACAAACATACTTACCATGGTTATTGTTTCTATCTACGTAAAGTTTCATAACTAAAACGATATTTTCTGGAAAATACAAACACTTTTCAAATAACTAAATATATACATTTAAAAATAAATGAGTTTTAGGGTTAGCCACTACTATAAGAGTTTTAAGGTTTAGGCACCACCAGGGAGCTCTTAGGCTTAGGCACCATCGGGGGGGGGGGGGGGGGGGGTTATACACAATATTATACAATTATGATTATACATATAATATTTTTTTTCAGTGTTATAACCAATATTTTCAGATTTTTTTCAGCGTGATTTTTTTCAGTATTATAAACAATATTTTCAGATTTTTCTGATTTTTATTACAAGAAGAAACGTTAAAACATGGTTATTGACAATATCATTAAATTTTGGCCACACCACGCGCCCTTTTTTCAGGCGCCCTTTTTTATGTATTCAGCAATCCAGTGCATCAGCACACCATTTTTCTCAATCAATCACGCTCTTTATATAGCTGACCTAAGCCCGTTTAAAAACGGGCTCTAGGTCTGTCACCGCATGTCACTGCGCGTGCGCCCACCGCATTGTTATTTGCTATGTCTTTCTTGCTACACTTGTGCTCTGTCTGATTCGGTCTTGTGTTACTATTGGCAATCGCCACTCTTGCGATTGCGTTTCCACTTCGTTTCCGCTGTTGTGTGTTCACCGTCGCTGGGTGGCGACTAGATTGGTGGACACACATACATTCTGTTTCTGTGCTCTCTCTCTCTCTTTAAGGGCTATCTTGCCCTGCTTTGCTTCAACTCGTGCAATTCCCAGCTGGCATCTGTGGCAGGGCAGAGGCTGTGTTCCTCTGCACTCCACAGCTCCATCTGCCGGTGGGAATTTCCCTCTACAGGTGCATAGCACCATAGCTGGGTTCTGACAAACTACACGCTTGTGGAGGATTTCCGCAGTGTCAGCACGCATCTTGTGCGCTGACCACGGAAATAATTCCGCAATCGTTACACACAGCAATTTAAATGTATACAATCATGGTGGCCGTTACTAGGCTTGAATGACAGCCGGTTCCCGTACAGAGCTCCGTCACCTGAGGTACTACCCTCAGCTCCCATTGGCCGCAGGGCTCAGCCCAATCATATTCGCCGGTCTCCACTCATCGTAATGCTGGAGAACAGACCATACTGCGACGCCATATGTGGCTACGCCCTCTCTGTCATACATAGCAGAGACTGGCATGGGCGCTCAACGATCTGCCGGACGTGTTGTGGTGACGTACCATGCTAATTCTTCCTTAGTACGCGCCACCTCTGGTTGCAATTGATATTGCACTCTCGTGTGACGTACCAGGATCATTCTTCCATAGTTGGTGGCGTGTACTATAACCTTATGACTCATGTATAAAGCACTGAACTATTGCCTGAGGGAATGAGTACTGATCCTTGTGGCTGACATTCTTTGTGTGTGCGTATGCAGCTTTAGGCCAACCTAGCATAGATACGTATGTTACATATGTACATTTCCTGGCTTTACAACTCCACAGTGAATGTTAAATGGGAAAAATACCTCTACAAGGTCATCTATAAATCCCACTTAAATTGTGTTTGTCATTTTGCAGATTTACTTTGATCTCATTGGATTTATGAACTGAGCACCAGGATCTTCTTTACAATGAGCGGGTTTATACATCTTAGCAACTTAAAAGAGCAATAAAACCGTGTCTGCCCTTACTTGCCAGCTAATAGGGTGAGGGGGAAGGGGAGGATAGGCCAAAGTGCTAAAGAGCAGCAAAAATAAAAGCTTACATTTCCGCCATGTTACAGAGATGAATTAGAAAGGTTTTTGTTGATTTTATAGAAAAACATTGGGAATCTAGTGAAAGGATGATTCCAATTATAAAACAAACTGTTAATGCATATCCCCATGCATACCCACAAACTATTTTATATTGAAAATATATGTAAACACATATAAATAACAAGTACATTTCTTCCAGGGTAAAATGTACAATAAATTGCCTTTATCCTATGTTGCTGTCTCTTACTGTAGGTAGTAGAAAACTGACAGAACCGACAGGTTTTGGACTAGTCCATCTCTTTATGGGGGATTCTCAGTGTTTAATTTATTCTTTAAAAAAATAAATTACTTTAAAGGATCTATGTAAAGATGCTAACCCCCCCTCCCCCACCCCGATATTTCTGTCAGATTTCTACCACCTATTGTAAGTGTCAAGTGACGGTAACAAAGGGGAAAAATAATTTATAGCACAATTTACTCTGGGTGAAATGTACTTTTTATTTATGTGTTTTATTGTATTTTAAATTTTAAAATTTTTCGCAATAGTGGTCTTTTAATAGTGGGCTTAATCACAAATGCCTAGTGATTTTTGTAGCGATCTTTGTAGCGATTCCTGGCAGGTGCGTAGCTGTTTTGTATTTCTGCCTCGCGATTTTGAAGCGTTTGCATTTAGCGATTTTGAAGTTCTTGTGACTAGGGCTGCTCAAATCCGGATCCGGGAGATATCTGGATAGTTGCTATCCAGATATCTCCCAGTAAAGCTGTGCGGTATGGGGGGTCAATCAGGGCCGGGCCGAGGCATAGGCTGTAGAGGCTCCAGCCTCAGGGCGCAGAGTAGGAGGGGGCGCAGAATTCATTCAGCTGTCATTCCTAATTGTGTTTGATGCAGAAAGAAATAAGAAAAGGGGATACATGGCAGTGACTGCAAGCCAGATAACTAGATATTAAGGTGTTGGGGAGGTTGTGGGCCCTGTGGCGCCTCTTAGTCTAATAGCAATCAGTGTGTGATGGCTGGGGTGGGGGGGATGGAGGGGCACACTTTGGTGTCTCAGCCTTGGGTGCTGGAGGACCTTGTCCCGGCTCTGGGGTCAATCTTACCTGTATGACGTCTTCTTCGTCCGTCCCTGGCACCTCCCACGATGCGGTCCACGCGCATCACGTGACTACAAACACTTCCTGCTTCAACCCGGAAGAAGGAAGTGTTTGTACTCACGTGACCGCCACGTGGAGCGCATCATGGGAGGCACCAGGGACGGACGAAGAAGACGTCAGACAGGTAAGATTGACCCCCCGCCCAGGTTTACTGGGAGATATCCGGATAGCAACTATCCAGGTATCTCCCAGATCCAGATTTGAGCAGCCCTACTTTTGACAAATCTGAAGTACCCTTTGACCTGGAATTGAACAGCTTTTGGCAAAAAAATGCTTTGAAAATCGCTGTTTTAATCGATTTGATTTTTCAAGCGATTGGACAGTTTTCTTATACTTTACATTGAGGCTCAAACGCCTTCAAAGTGCTACAAGATTCGCATTTGCATTTCGAAACTCTACCGCTTTTGTAAGCACTCAGAAGCACTCTTGGTGTGAACCAGCACTTACAGGTAAAATAATCTAAAATTTAAAAAATAAGCTAGCTCGAAACTATACAAACAGTATATGGACTTCCCACAATACTTCTATTTCTGTGCCATTGACTCAGGGATTACCGTACTCCGAAGTCTACACCACATACTATGAATCAAAGTTTCCAGCATCCCAGTGACTCTACACACACTGCACTGACCTATTTGTTACACAGAGAAAGAGAATGCACATGCATGGGAATGCTGTGGACACTCAGCGGTGAGAGGGGTGGGGATGCCATATACTTCTGTACAGCCCAGTCACTTCTCATCACTGCTTGCCAAGCAGTGATTCCAGCTCAAGAATCAGGCTGGAAGATGCGCTACACTGAGGGATATTTGCTGACATTGTATGGGAGATTTTTGGTTGGGTCCAGGGCCGGGCCGAGGCATTGGCTGGAGAGGCTCCAGCCTCAGGGCGCAGTGTAGGAGGGGGCGCACAATTCATTCAGCTGTCATTCCTAATTGTGTATGAAGCAGAAAGAAATAAGAAAAGGGGATACATAGCAGTGACTGCAAGCCAGAGAACTAGATATTAAGGTGTTGGGGAGGTTGTGGGCACTGTGGCCCTCTTAGTCTAATAGCAATCAGTGTGTGACAGCGGGGTAGGAGGGATGGAGGGGCACACTTTGGTGTCTCAGCCTTGGGTGCTGGAGGACCTTGTCCCTGCTCTGGTTGGGTCTATGTGGGACCCTAATCCATTCCTTATTGGAGCTAAGGTAGACGCACGCAAGATTATACTCGGCCACGGCAACTGATACCAACTGCCTCTGCTGAAAATCTAGTGTGGGTATAATGGCCCTTCATCTGCTTTGCCGGTTGGGCATACCTCCCAACTTTTTGAGATGAGAAAGAGGGAACTTAGGCCACGCCCCTGCCACACCCATGAGCACGCCCATCACACCCCTAGTCACGCATACCATAAAGATTTCATGAGAAAAATATGTTGTTTTATAATTCAAACCACACTGGTCCACTTCTTTCTATCCTGGTTCATTTTCCTTCATATTAACATTTTAAAATCAGTAATATATCAATTTAAAGGATGGGAATAAAGTTTAGAGTCAATCAAAAATATTTTTTAGTAGAGAACTATATATATTTACATAGAAAGAGGGACAAAGTCCTGAAAGCGGGACACATGAGGAGTAAAGAGGAACAGAGGGACAGGGCTTCCAAAGTGGGACAGTTGGGAGCTATGGTTAGGGAGTGATCTTGTTCAACCCAGGGCCACATTTATAGTTTTCTCCACCCCTAAGCCAGACTTCTCAATTCTGTGTGTAACAGTGGCGGACATACGGCCGTGCAGGCCGTGCCGCCGCACAAGGGCCCCTGAAGTTCCGCTGCTTCAGGGGCCCATTAAGTATTGCAGTTTTTTTTTTTTAATTTTACCTTTTATTTTTATTTTAACCTGGGGGGCCCCTACTCCTGTCCTCCCCCCTCACATCGGCCCCCCCCTCCCCCTCCCCCTCATGCGATGCGGCGGGAGAGCAGAAAATACAGGAAGTCTCCGCCGGGGCTGCAGCAGACACTAGAGGCTGCTGCCGCTTGGTCTCCCGTGTCTCCAACTTTGTACACTGCTCGCTACTAAACCACGAAGTAGCGAGCAGTGTACAAAGTTGGAGACACGGGAGACCAAGCGGCAGCAGCCTCTAGTGTCTGCTGCAGCCCCGGCGGAGACTTCCTGTATTTTCTGCTCTCCCGCCCGCCGCCGCCGCGCATACCGGGAGGGGGGCCCCGAGGTGAGTGAGGGAGGATAGGAGTCGGGCCCCCCACCCGGATAGCTACACACCCATCCACCCGGCTACCTTACCCACCCGGCTACCCACACACTCACCCGGCTACCTACCCACCCGGATACCCACACACCCACCCGGCTACCTAACCACCCACCCAGCTACCTACCCGGCTACCTAACCACCCTGCTGGCTACCTACCCACCCGGCTACCTACCCACCCGGATACCCACACACCCACCCGGCTACCTACCCGGCTACCTAACCACCCACCCGGCTACCTACCCACCCGGCTACCTACCCGGCTACCTAACCACCCTGCCGGCTACCCACCCACCCACCCGGCTACCTACCCGGCTACCTAACCACCCTGCCGGCTACCTACCCACCCACCCGGCTACCTACCCACTCGGCTACCTAACCACCCACCTGGCTACCTACCCACCCGGCTACCTACCCGGCTACCTAACCACCCACCCGACTACCTACCCACCCGGCTACCCACCCACCCGGCTACCTAACCACCCACACATCTACGCACTCACCCGGCTACCTACCCACCCGGCTACCTAGCCACCCACCCGTCTACCCACCCGGCTACCTACCCACCCAGCTACCTAACCACCCTGCCGGCTACCTACCCACCCACCCGGATACCTACCCACCCACCCGGCTACCTACCCACCCAGCTACCTACCCGGCTACCTAACCACCCACCCGGCTACCCACCCGGCTACCTAACCACCCACACATCTACCCACCCGGCTACCTAACCACCCACCCGTCTACCTACCCACCCAGCTACCTAACCACCCTGCCGGCTACCTACCCACCCGGCTACCTACCCACCCGGCTACCTACCCACCCGGCTACCTACCCACCTGGCTACCTACCCACCTGGCTACCTACCCACCCGGCTACCTACCCACCTGGCTACCCACCCACCCGGCTACCCAACCACTCACCCGGCTACCTAACCACCCACCCGGCTACCTACACACCCACCCGGCTACCTACCCACCCACCAGGCTACCTACCTACCTACCCACCCGGCTACCTACCAACCCACCAGGCTACCTACCTAAAGACCCACCAGGCTACCTACCCACCCACCCAGCTACCTAACCACCCACCTACCCACCCACCAGGCTACCTACCCACCAGGCTACCCACCCACCCGGCTACCCAGCCACCCACCAGGCTACTTACCCACCCGGCTAAGGGCTGCCTACCTACCTACCCACCAGGCTACCTATCCACCCAACCACCCATGGGAGCTGCGCGCTGGATGGAGGCTGGGACAGGAGGTCTGCTGCTGCAGGTGAGTAAATGGTTTTTTTTATTATTTATTTTAGCAGGTGTATGTTCTGGGCAGGTCTGCCACATGATTGCGTGTATGTTCTGGGCAGGTCTGCCACATGATTGCATGTATGTTCTGGGCAAATTTGCTACATGATTGCATGTGTTTTCTGGGCAAATCTGCCGACATGATTGCACGTATTTTCTGGGCATATCTGCCGACATGATTGCACGTATTTTCTGGGCATATCTGCCGACATGATTGCACGTATTTTCTGGGCATATCTGCCGACATGATTGCACGTATTTTCTGGGCATATCTGCCGACATGATTGCACGTATTTTCTGGGCATATCTGCCGACATGATTGCACGTATTTTCTGGGCATATCTGCCGACATGATTGCACGTATTTTCTGGGCATATCTGCCGACATGATTGCACGTATTTTCTGGGCATATCTGCCGACATGATTGCACGTATTTTCTGGGCATATCTGCCGACATGATTGCACGTATTTTCTGGGCATATCTGCTCACATTATGTGTATTTTCATGAGAAAACCTGCTCACATTATGTGAATTTTCTGGGGAAAGGGTCACCAAAACCTGGGCCCACTGTCTTTGCGTTGCACTTTTCAAGGGAACCTGAGGTGAGAATAATATTGAGGCTGCCATATTTCTCTCCTTTTAAGCAATACCAGTTGCCTGGTTGCCGTTCTGGTCCTCTGCCTCTTATTCTTTCAACCATAGACCCTGAACAAGCATGCAGCAGGTCAGGGGTTTCTGACAATATTGTCAGAACTGAGAAGATTAAGCTGCATGCTTGTTGCTGGTGTAATTCAGTTTATTACTGCAGCCAAATAGATCAGCAGGGCCGCCAGGCAACTAGTATTGTTTAAAAGGAAATAAATATGGCAGCCTCCATATCACTCTCACCCCGGGATCACTTTAAATTACAGTTAGCTCCGCCCTTATCCGGTCATTGCCACGCCCATTTTTTGCCGCGGCGCTACGCGCCGCAGGTTCTATCCACACCCATTTTTTGCTGCGGTGTGCTTCGCGCGTCGTAGGTTATAGCCACGCCCATTTTTTGCCGCGGCGCGCTTCGCGCGCCGCAGGTCAGGGGGGCCCACAATTGATATTTTGCACAGGGGCCCATTGCTGCCTGTGTCCGCCACTGGTGTGTAACATCCATGTACAGCAGTCCCTCTTTTTCATGTACAGCTCCCTTAAAGGGATACTGTAGGGGGGTCGGGGGAAAATGAGCTGAACTTACCCGGGGCTTCTAATGGTCCCCCGCAGACATCCTGTGCCCGCGCAGCCGCTCACCGATGCTCTGGCCCCGCCTCCGGTTCACTTCTGGAATTTCTGACTTTAAAGTCAGAAAACCACTGTGCCTGCGTTGCCGTGTCCTGGCTCCCGCTGATGTCATCAAGAGCGCACAGCGCAGGCCCAGTATGGTCTGTGTCTGCGCAGTACACTCCTGGTGACATCAGCGGGATCGAGGACACGGCAACGCAGGCACAGTGGTTTTCAGACTTTAAAGTCAGAAATTCCAGAAGTGAACTGGAGGCGGGGCCAGAGCATAGGTGACTGGCTGCGCGGGCACAGGATGTCTGCGGGGGACCATTAGAAGGCCCGGGTAAGTTCAGCTCATTTTCCCCCGACCCCCCTACAGTATCCCTTTAAAGGACTTACGAGGCGAGAATGCTAAAAAAAGTAAATTACCTGCCTCATCTTTTATGGCACGGAGGACGCCGTCCGCGCCCTCCGTGCCGATCCGCCGGGTAGCTACGTAGCGTGGATCAGGGGGGGCTGGCCCTAGAGCTGCGCAGCCGCACTCGCGGCCAGGCGGACTGCGCAGCCGCGGCCAAAGGAAGCGGCCATATTGCGGGTGGCAGGAGAGCCCGACCCGGGCCGTGGGGTCGGCAGCCGGCCCGGGGGGCTAATGAGCGGGGGGACCCGGCGGATCGGCACGGAGGGCGCGGACGGCGTCCTCCGTGCCATAAAAGATGAGGCAGGTAATTTACTTTTTTTAGCATTTTCGCCTCGTAAGTCCTTTAAAGAGAACCAGAGACGAAGCACCCTCATGTATTTTACCTTATAAATCAGTGGGAACATGACAGTAAACACCTAATCTGCTCTTTGTTTCATTGTTCTCTGTTTAATCTGACTGTTATCACCTCTGATAAGAATCCCAGACTGAGCACTCAGTCTAGCTTTGCTACGGAATGATTATAGCTGAGTCTGTCTTCCCTGGTGTCTTTTCAAGCCCAAGCCTTCCCCCTTGTGGCTCTGCTATAATGACTCAACTATAATTATTCCCTGCAAAGCCAGACTGAATGCTCAGACCGGGATTCTTATCACAGCTGATAACAGACACTTTTAGCAGTGAGGATGAAACGGAGAGCGGGGTAGGTGTTTTCTCTAATGTTCCCACTGATATATATGGTAAAATACATGAGGGTGCTTCGTCTCTGGTTCACTTTAAGCAGCATCTGTCCTCTGTCCCCCAATTGCAGCCTCCCTCTTCGGTTTCCAGGCTTCACGATCATATCCAGCAGCACATTTTCCATATCTGGACACTCCCTTGAGCAGCAGTCGCCCAAGGCCCTGGCCTCTGTAGCCTTTCCAGAAATCCATCCCTGGAAGGCCAGATGCATACTTTTTACGCACCTAGATAAACTTTCTTGCAGCTCCCCCCCCCCCCCAGTCCTTGTGCAGCCCCCTCTTTCATGTCTAACATTCATGTACAACAGCCCCCTTCAGTTATACACAGATCCTTTGGGCTGTTGCTCCCTATTTCCAAACGTTGCTTCTTTTTTTTTTAAAGAGAATTTTTATTGTATTTTCAATAAAGAATAAACAAAACAGATAAATCATCAAATCAGCTACATTTTAGAGGTTGGTAAGGGTATCCTAGCGTGACTCAGAGACAAAGACATATCTGTATATATAACAATCAAATAGCATAAGAGATGGAGTACATTGATTACATATACATGAGTCGAGGGTGTTTATATTGCCAGTAATATACATATTTTTTATGCTTATACCAGATCCTGTACCGAGACCGTAATGTGCAGATTGGGTATGATTGTATTTATAGCTTTTACCCATCTGTCCCATATTTTGTCGAATTTTTTGTATTGGTTCCGAGATTGATATGTAAGTTTATATAGAGGTAGGGCATCGTTGATCAATTTTTTCCAGTTAGATAAGGAGGGAGTAGTGGGAAGTTTCCAGTTAAAGAGGAGCTGTTAGGTATAAGGTCTCAGAGAAAATAAACACATATATCAGTAGCTAAAGATTGGCTGTACTTACATTACATATGCATTTCACTGTCCACGTTTGGATTTCACAGAATTTGTATATAGTATATGCAGAGAATGATGCTCCTGACAGCCCATGGCAGGTTCCATGTTTGTGAAGCCAAATGTGTCGTCATGTCCTGCCTGCTTCTGATCACAGAACAGCTCGTACAGAATAACACAGTGTGCAGTGAATATTAATGAGCCATGTGGCTAGGAACAATAGCTGACTCCTGCAGTGTACTCTGCCCCGGAGATTTATCTGTGCTGTGAGTTTAGAAGCTGCTGAAACTTGATCCCGTCTTCTCCTTAGCAGCCGAGGGGAGGGCCCCAGAATGCTTTGCAGTATGGAATGCGGCTTGCGTCCTCCTTAGGAGCTTAGCTTTGGTGATAAGCACACATTAAATGTAAGAGAGATTTTTATCTTTAGTAATGTCTTTTGGCTTCTGTCTAAACTGTTTAACACAGGAGAATAGAGGTTTAAATTAGCTTCTGCAGCCTGACAGTTACTCTTTAAGGATTAGCATTTTTCTAGCATAGTAAAGCAAAATACGTAGTAAGGATAATTGGTGTTTAGAGCAGGGGGTGTCTCCTGTAATGCCTAATAAGCAGAGTTTTAGATCAAGTATAACTGGTAGGTTTAAGGAGTCTCTTATGAAATGCATTACGGATTTCCAATATTGATTAACCATAGGACAGGACCAGGTACAGTGTATAAAATCGGCATTGGGAGATTTGCATTTAAAGCATCTGTTACTTGATAAGGGGCTCATTTTGGATAGCCTTAATGGGGAAAGGTATGCCTGGTGAAACCATTTAACGTTTATAATTTTATCCTGGGCGGCTATAACTGTTTTGGTATAATATTCCATATGCTCTGTCCAGTTTTCCTGAGTTATAGTGGGGTCAGCTGCCAGCCATTTCTCTCTAATAGCATATGGTTTGTATGAGGTACTGTGAGTCATCAGAAAGTTATAAAGGATAGAGATCTGCTTGGTTCTGTTTTTGGTTAGGAGGTATTTTTCCAATTCCGAGGGTTGTAATACCACATTTGCTAGCCCAATTTGGGTTTTTAAGGCATGCCTTAGCTGGAAGTATCGGAATAGAGCATGTTTGGGGAGACCAAACTCAGTTCT
Source organism: Hyperolius riggenbachi (assembly GCF_040937935.1). Taxonomy (NCBI): domain Eukaryota; kingdom Metazoa; phylum Chordata; class Amphibia; order Anura; family Hyperoliidae; genus Hyperolius; species Hyperolius riggenbachi. The sequence goes on along the minus strand of NC_090653.1, from coordinate 245,150,430 downwards.
GAGGGTTAGAAAGTTTTTAAAGATCCCTCCTGAGTATAATTGTGAAAGATATTTAATATTATAATGATGCCAGAAGGCTATATCTGGGATGGAGAGTAACTCAGGTAAGTTATTATTGCCCCAAAGCGGGGAGCTAGGCGAAGCATATTGTAGCGGTTCACCAAGCAGTTTTCTAGTTCTCTTATAAATCCTGATAGTATTGAAGATTATATTCGTGCCCACGTTTTTATTAGGTATGTTGTATCTATATATTGCAGCACATAAAGCTTCACATGATCCTGCTATGTCTGCTTCTGTTGTCATGCTGGAGTCTGACCTATCTCCACTAAGCCAGCCCTGAATAGGGAGTAATTGTGCAGCCAGATAATATACAAAGAAGTTTGGAACTGCTAGACCTCCTAGGGAGGTAGGAAGTTGTAATTTTAATAAAGATATTCGGGGTATAGAGCCCGACCAAATGAAAGATACCATAATAGAGTCAATGCGTTTGAATATAAATTGTGGAATCCAGCACGGGGACATTTGCAGGACATAGAGGATTTTTGGAGCCATGATTGCTTTAATCACACAGATTCTACCATACACATTCAGGGGTAGTGAAGACCATTTTTTAAGCTTTGTTTCAATTGAGTCCAGCAATGGCAGGATGTTAGATTCAACAAAGGACACCGCAGGGGGGTGTATTGTGATACCTAGATATTTAAAATTTGACACTATTTGGAGCTGTGAATTTTTGGTTATGAGATGTTGGTCAAGAGGATCTATGGGGAATAAGTAGGATTTGGACCAGTTTATTGATAATCCTGAGATATGATGAAATCTGTTGTATATTTCAAGGGTAGCCTCCAGAGACGGGCCCGGATCAGCTAGGTAAATTAGCATGTCATCCGCATAAAGAGATATGCACTCTTCTATTTGCTTAATTTTTAAGCCTTGTATGTTGGGGGAGATGCAGATGGCCTGCGCAAGGGGTTCTATCGCTATGGCAAATAGAAGTGGGGAGAGGGGGCATCCCTGTCTCGTCCCTCTAGTAATTCTAAAGGAATTAGAGAGTATTGTGTTAATTCTTATTTTGGCCGTGGGTTTATAGTATAAGATCCGGAACCATCTCTGAAATGTCTCACCAAATCCAAAGTTTCTTAACACCGCCTCCACATAAGGCCATTCTATCGAATCAAAGGCCTTGTTAGCGTCTAAGGCCAGAATGATTCTTGACTTGGCATTACTATGGGGGTAGTAAAGGTTCGAGAATACAAACGTTGCTTCTTATTTGCAATCTCTGAAATTCCATTTGTAGCCTCTTCTTCCTTATCCCTCTTCCATGTCCAGCCGCCCTTTGCCAGCTGCTGCTCCAGGCCTGGGCCTTAGAGGCTATTCCAGAAATCAGGCCCTGGTGCTGGGGGGCCACCAGTATAAAATGAAGATATGCACTGGGGCTCATGGCTGTGTAGCTGCGCCAGTGGTGGGGGGGATTTTTTCTCCTTGACTGGGGAGGCGCTACCTGAGGACAAGGACAAGTAAAGAAAAACCCTTGCTTCCCTTCAATGTTAACAATATTCCTTGCTTCTTTAGACTGGTCCTCCTCATCTCGGAGTAAATAGTAACCACAGGACTTTTGGCACTGATGACCTGGGAAGCGCGGATGCAGCCCAAACCCCCGGATTATTTTGTGTATATATACAATGCAGATTTGTGTATACAGAGCCCGTGCTTGTGCTGCTAGTACCAGAGGAACTCCCCTACTAGTGTTTATACAGATCTGTTTATATAATGTCTCACTTGTCGGTTTAAGGCTCCGTCAGAGAAAGTGGAGAAGAGACACTCCGCGCACAAAACATGCTCCTAATTACCGTGCAGCGGGGAAACATCAGCCTCAGACGCAGCTTTGCCTTCTGTCAGGGATGTTTCCTGGCTCAAAGGCACGGCTCAAGGCTACATGGGAAAGGCAGAGCAAAAACACGCAGCTGCTGATCTTATTGATAAAACAACATAAGTGGATGAGAGGCAGGAAGTCAGAGCCTAACTCATATGTAACCTTTTTGGTTTTGAAATTGTTATGGCTAGGTTAGAATCAGTACATGAGTGCCGATAGTGGGTTTAAGAGTCTGTAAGTGGGGATTCTGCTGCCTGGATTACATCATCCTGCTGTTAATGGGGGAGGCAGAGACTGAATCCCTCTTAACCCTCTAGCAGCCAATACATTTAGAGGCTTGCAAGTGCCAATTTATTTTAGCACATTTTTTATTTCTTATTGTTACGTATCCCTGCTTCTAATTAGTACTGCTGTAATGTGTATTTATGGCCACTTGTCACTAGGGGGGCAATGCGAGACAATAACAGAGGTGCTCAAACCTATTGCTTGACCCACTGAGTTGTGCTCCCATTTTTGCCTGAGGAAGCGGGGTCACGCCCATGAAACGCATTGCATTTGTGGAGTTAAATAAATAAATAAATTGTCAATTCTGTTTTATTGAGACTCAAGTGAGTTTTCTTTTTTGTAAGAGGGAGGTAAGTCCACCTTAACATCCCTCTCTGCTTTTAAGCGGTTTTTAAAACGTTTTACTCTACTCTGGCGCCTCTGTATACCGAGTTTTTGCTGATCTTCTAGTCCACCCTGAGTGGAGGGGTGCATCCCCATCTACTATCTACAGAGAGCAACTTCTTAACCTGAGTGGGGTCAGGTCCTAATGCTCCCCACCTGCATTTAAAGTGGTTGCCTATGGGTAACCCGTGTTTGTGAGTATATATACATAAAATTGTATTGAACTCTTCATTTTACCTGACAATACTGCACCATATTGGGTTTTCGATTCTCTTCTTGTTTTTAAGAATAACAGAGGACCATTTTTAGTTTCTATAGTTACTGCTAGTAGAGAGAGATCAAAGCATTCCAAGAATTTACAGCACAACAAGTTCTGCCAGCTGAGGTCAAAAGCACTTATCTCAAACCAGATAACTCTATTGAAGCTGCTAATGGGTTCACGTGGCAATACACCATACAATTTTTAGATTTCCTTTCAATTCAAGAATTAGTATCAATCAACTCTGTATTAATAACGGCCGGACCGAGATAATTCAATAGAACATCCTTGTTTTCTCATGACCATTTGGTTTGTATGTATGTATGTAGGTATGTATGAAAGATATGGGGAGGCCGGGTGAAGGTCTCAGAACCATTGGGCATGGAAGTGTTTATGCTTGTAAGTATGTATGTATAACTGAACTGGAGGAGCTTGGATGAATGTATGTTTGATCAGCGCACAGCTATTCTTGATTATGTGATGCTACTTCTGTCTTTTCTGTTCTTTTTTTCTTTTATAAATAGTAAAAAATAAGAAATAATAAAGAGGAATATAATCAAACAATGATGCAAAATTGACCCAGTAACAGGAGTACTACTGTCTAACTGGGTGATAACACTGATGTGTGCGCTGAGTTTGAAAAAAAAAAAAAATTAGTATCAATCTTTATGATCGATTGCAGCATTTGAAGAATCTGACCAACGTGTCAGGCACGTGTTCAATTTTTCAATTGGTGCAGCGGGTACATTACGTTATTATTTTTCGTTATTTTTCGTTATTTTACAAAACTACAAGTTGTTTTTTAGAATTAAATGAAGACGTTTTATGTGTGTGAAATGCAATGGAGACTGGACATTATTACAAAGCCTGCATGCAGTGATTTAGAATAATGTGATCATTTCCAGGCAGTACTGTGAACAGGCTCATAGGACTGTATGGGCAGTGAGTTGGCATGCAGAATTATTCTGAAATGCAACTGCGCACTGTGAACTAGCCCTTAGCGGTGTGCTTATACAATACTTTGCCTATCAGAATACTTTATTTCAATAACTCTCAGCAGCTAAGTGGTTAAAGTAATGTTCCATTAGATCTATATAATACTCTGCCCGATTCAGGTCTGTAAATGAGGTAAGCAGGGCCAGATTTACCATAAGGCACTGATTCAGGTCTGTAAATGAGGTAAGCCGGGCTGGATTTACCCTAGGGCATTATAGGCACGTGCCTACAGGCGCCTGATGATGGAAAGGCGGCTCATTCCCCACCCTGAGTGCCTCTCTCCCTCCTTCCCTGTGCAGAGTCCTGATGAGAGTGTAAATGAGAGGTTACTCACCCAGCTCTCATCATTCTATTGACAAGATCTCCCTTCAGTCAGGGGCACTTCTAGCTACTCTAATATTGAGGTTCCTCTAGTTACCTAATACTTGGGGGGGGGGGGGTTCAGTGTGGGTTGAAGGTTCACGGAGGGAGTAGTCTAGGGTGCCAGGACATCTGTGCCTATAGGCTCCTGTGAGGTAAATCCGGGCCTGGCAGTAAGGACGATGCAGTACTCAATCCTGACCAGTGAATTAGAATCATTGGATTGTCTGTTGGTTTGGAGTCAATTCTTCTGCCTGCCCATCATGGAATAATAATTTTCTTGGTTGTTTAATGACTGGACATATTCATAAATATTGATTGGCCCTGCACAATTTCCAGGTGTGTGTTTGTGCAGGACTGATTGCTGTAAACATGAGCACAAGTTGGTGTGTGGGATGTGTGAACCGGGAAGATTGCTTGTATATGCAATACTCAGCTCAGTGCTGGTCGTAATGGAGAAAGCTAGGCTTACGGATCATTACGCGTAATTTTACGCTATTACGCATTACGAAATTACGCTTACGGCATAGACATTCAATTTCGGTACATGTCTATAATTACGCATAGCACTTACGCAATTACGCGTAAGTATACCGTAATTCAGGTTATTACGTTATAGGCTTACGCGTAGAATCCTACTAGCAATTAATGCGTAAGGTCATGCCAAGCGGAAAAGTTGACGCATGGATCAATGTTAGGTAGCCGCCGACTTTAAGGGTTAATAGCAAAGCCCCCTTAAGTGCTAAGAGCCTCAAATTTGGAGAATATATTAAGGAGATCAGAAGGAATAAGAGGAAATTTTTTTTTTTCAAAAAGACCTTATAGTTTTTGAGAAAATCGATGTTAAAGTTTCAAAGGAAAAATATATACATTTAAAAACCCGCCGACTTTAACGGTTAATAGCAAAGCCTGCTTAAAATTTAGGAACACCAAATTCACAGGGTATATTAAGGGGATCAGTGGGAATAAGAGGAAAAATTTTTTTTTCAAAAAGACCTTATAGTTTTTGAGAAAATCGATTTTTAAGTTTCAAGGGCGAAAATGTCTTTTAAATGCGGAAAATGTCAGTTTTTTTTGCACAGGTAACAATAGTGTTTTATTTTCATAGATTCCCCCAAGTGGGAAGAGTTTTACTTACTTCGTTCTGAGTGTGGGAAATATTTAAAAAAAACGACGTGGGGTCCCCCCTCCCAGACCTCTTTAACCCCTTGTCCCCCATGCAGACTGGGATAGCCAGAATGCGGAGCACCGGCCGCGTGGGGCTCCGCACCCTGACTATACCAGCCCGCATGGTCCATGGATTGGGGGGTCTCGGAAGGGGAGGGGCAGCCAAGCTTTCCCCTCCCCCTCCGAGCCCTTGTCCAATCCAAGGACAAGGGGCTCTTCTCCACCTCCGATGGGCGGTGGAGGTGGAGGCCGCGATTTCCTGGGGAGGGGTTCATGGTGGCATCTGGGAGTCCCCTTTAAAAAGGGGTCCCCCAGATGCCCACCCCCCTCCCAGGAGAAATGAGTATAGAGGTACTTGTACCTCTTACCCATTTCCTTTAAGAGTTAAAAGTAAATAAACACACAAACACATAGAAAAAGTATTTTAATTGAACAAAAAACATAACCACGAAAAAAGTCCTTTAATATTCTTAATTAACCATTAATACTTACCTGTCCCTTTAAAAGCCAGTTCCCACGCAATATCCTCGGAAATATACTAATCAGTTACAATGTAACAAAGTTATTACAATGTAACAACTTTGTTACTTTGTAACACCACCGCACCCGACGTCACTCGCCGCTCACCCGCCGGCCGCCGCATACACGCTAGTCCCCCGGCTCCCGCCGTCCACTCCGCCCACACCTGTCACTCATATACATGCTGGCACCCATGGGTGCCAGCATGTATATAGGTGACATGTGGGAGAGGCGGGGAGGGCAGCGGAGCCGGCGGGGACTTAGCGTCCCTTCACCCGACAGAGCTCTGAGCTATATTAGCTCAGAGCTCTCGAAAGCATCTTTGTATTTGGGCTCCAAGGAGCCCCATTGGTCCTTAGCAGACCAATGGGGTTCCTTCAAATCAGAAGGAACCCCATTGGTCCGCTAAGGACCAATGGGGCTCCTTGGAGCCCAAATACAAAGATGCTTAGAGAGCTCTGAGCTATAGCTCAGAGCTCTGTCGGGTCCTGCAGCACAGACGCGGCGGCGGCGGTGAGTGACGTCGGGTGCGGCGTAGTTACAATGTAACAAAGTTGTTACATTGTAATAACTTTGTTACATTGTAACTGATTAGTATATTTCCGAGGATATTGCGTGGGAACTGGCTTTTAAAGGGACAGGTAAGTATTAATGGTTAATTAAGAATATTAAAGGACTTTTTTCGTGGTTATGTTTTTTGTTCAATTAAAATACTTTTTCTATGTGTTTGTGTGTTTATTTACTTTTAACTCTTAAAGGAAATGGGTAAGGGGTACAAGTACCTCTATACTCATTTCTCCTGGGAGGGGGTTGGGCATCTGGGGGACCCCTTTTCAAAGGGGACTCCCAGATGCCACCATGAACCCCTCCCCAGGAAATCGCGGCCTCCACCTCCACCGCCCATCGGAGGTGGAGAAGAGCCCCTTGTCCTTGGATTGGACAAGGGCTCGGAGGGGGAGGGGAAAGCTTGGCTGCCCCTCCCCTTCCGAGACCCCCCAATCCATGGACCATGCGGGCTGGTATAGTCAGGGTGCGGAGCCCCACGCGGCCGGTGCTCCGCATTCTGGCTATCCCAGTCTGCATGGGGGACAAGGGGTTAAAGAGGTCTGGGAGGGGGGACCCCACGTTGTTTTTTTTAAATATTTCCCACACTCAGAACGAAGTAAGTAAAACTCTTCCCACTTGGGGGAATCTATGAAAATAAAACACTATTGTTACCTGTGCAAAAAAAACTGACATTTTCCGCATTTAAAAGACATTTTCGCCCTTGAAACTTAAAAATCGATTTTCTCAAAAACTATAAGGTCTTTTTGTAAAAAAATTTTTTCCTCTTATTCCCACTGATCCCCTTAATATACCCTGTGAATTTGGTGTTCCTAAATTTTAAGCAGGCTTTGCTATTAACCGTTAAAGTTGGCGGGTTTTTAAATGTATATATTTTTCCTTTGAAACTTTAACATCGATTTTCTCAAAAACTATAAGGTCTTTTTGAAAAAAATTTTTTTCCTCTTATTCCTTCTGATCTCCTTAATATATTCTCCAAATTTGAGGCTCTTAGCACTTAAGGGGGCTTTGCTATTAACCCTTAAAGTCGGCGGCTTTTTTATATTATACGGGAGCGTAATATTACGCGATTACGGCAGACTGTGTAATTTCAATGGGGGTTTACTGTCTTACGCGTAATTTGTTACGCGTAAACCGTAACCCTACGGTCTACGCGTAATTAATTACGCGTAATACCGTAACCTTACACGTAACGCTTACGGTGCATTTGTAGTGAATTACGATGCGTAATTACGCTAATGCGTAATTTCGGCCCAGCACTGACTCAGCTGAGAGCAGCCACATGGTGGCGGTAAGTCTGACTTCTCCATCCAGCCCTGCTAGTCTTCTCCATTGTGTCAGCTCAGCCATATGCTTTGAGGAGGACAAAAGACCGGGCGGTTGAGCAGAGTGTTGCTAGGTGATGGTGCTGCTAGTAAAAATATTGGTCATTTAAATTACTGATATTTTACTTTACACGGGGCACCCATTCTCACACGAACCCTCCCCTTCTAGTGGCTAACTAACCCCACCCCCTCCCACCACCACCTAATGCTAACACTAATTCACCCTCCTAGTGCTTAACACTAAACACAAAGCCAAAACTGCTTCTATTCAGGGTTGGACTGGGACACTAAGGGCCCACCAGGAAAGTTTCACCCTGGGGCCCACTCCCCCCCCCCTCCCTCCCAATTTGGGCTCATATACACATGTAGACTAGACATTTTGTGCAGATATAATTAATTTGGTAGGACATTAGACTATGGTAGGGAATAGATTGTGAGCTCAGTCTATAACAGGGAGATGGCTACATGCGGTGCCGCAGCAAAAAATGGGAGTGGCCATGCACTGGAACATGGGCATGACCATGATAGGTCATGAGCAGACCCAAAAATACACAAAATAAGTATTTTTAGGTCTCCCCTTCCCCCACCTCGGCCCTCCCCCTCCTTCTGTGGCCTCCCCTCCAGTTTTTAGTGCAGTGGTGGGCTGGTGGCAGTGGGCGGAGAACGACTCACCTCCTCCTGGATCCAGACGCCGGTGTTCTGCCGCAGAGTCTCTGTGTGTCACATATCTTGCGTCTCCAATGCCGCTCACTGTAATTCCGCTAATCAGGACGTACAGCGACAGGCATTGGAGACGGATGACAAGTGACGCAGATCCCCGTCACCGGGAACGTAGGAGAAGTAAGTAGTTCCCTGCCCGGCCACTGCCATTGTGCAAAATTCTGGAGGGGGGAGTGCCGATAGGGGGGCCCCAGGGGAGGGAGAGGGGGGCATTGGGCCCCTCCCCGCCACTGTGTACCCAAGCCCCCCTATCCTGTGCTGCTACCCCATCCTCTCCTGCTGCTCGGTGCAGGGCCTGGGAGGGCCCATTTAAAGTTAAAGGGGCTAGGCCTACCAGGAATATCCCTGTGTTCCTGGTGGCCCAGTCCAAGCCTGCTGCTATTTGTAGAATATTAACTACAGAGTAGACTGCTACTATATGTCTTTTTTCAACCCAAATAACTATGTAACTATGTAACTATAGCTATTGCTAGGCTCCTGCTCTTGCCTGAACCATGAATGGAGTTGTGGCTTCATTTTACATCAAAGCCTATAATAACATACTGTCACTGGTGTTTATACAAACAGCTAAACTGAATAAAAGAACCCTTTAAATATACATCAATTTCACAAAGACACAGCTAATAGCAAAATAGCTGAAATTCCTCAAAGTTCAGTGATTTCAGCTGCTTATGCTGCATCATTTTGTGTGCGTTTAATGCCCAGGAAATGAGAACTTGCACCCCATCATTCTGGCTGCAGGCGGTTACTTAACATGGCAAAATAGATTGCTTTGGGGGGGGGGGGGGCTAAAGTAGAGTTCTGGGGAACTTGTTTTTCCCTTAATACAATACACCACTCCTCCACTGTGTGTTAGTTTAACTACTTCCAAACTGGGCTAATTGAGATATATGCCCTGTTTGGGACCTGTTATCCCTGCCAGAGCCTAGATTTCAATTACTCCACTACACGCTCCCGCGCTCTCCCGCCGATGCAGCCCACTCACCCTGCTGTCGTGAGCCACTCAGGAGCCTGACCCTGTGATCACTGAGCGTCACGAATGGCGAGAGAGATGGGTCTGTGCGCCATGACGTCAATGAGCCCCGTTTTTTTACCCAGAAGTCTCTTGTCCTTAAAATGTACCTGTAATAAAAAATAAAATATATACAGTGGGGTGCGAAAGTTTGGGCAACCTTGTTAATCGTCATGATTTTCCTGTATAAATCGTTGGTTGTTAAGATAAAAAATTTCAGTTAAATATATCATATAGGAGACACACACAGTGATATATTTGAGAAGTGAAATTAAGTTTATTGGATTTACAGAAAGTGTGCAGTAATTGTTTAAAAAAAATAAAAAAAAGTACATAAATCTGGGCACTGTTGTCATTTTATTGATTCCAAAACCTTTAGAACTAATTATTGGAACTCAAATTGGCTTGGTAAGCTCAGTGATCCCTGACCTACATACACAGGTGAATCCATTTGTGAGAGAGTATTTAATGGGGGTCAATTGTAAGTTTCCCTCCTCTTTTATTTTTCTCTGAAGAGTAGCAATATGAGGGTTTAAAAACAACTCTCAAATGACCTGAAGAGAAAGATTGTTCACCATCATGGTTTAGGGGAAGGATACAGAAAGCTGTCTCAGAGATTTCAGCTGTCTGTTTCCACAGTTAGGAACATATTGAGGAAATGGAAGACCACATGCCCAGTTCAAGTTAAGGCTCGAAGTGGCAAACCAAGAAAAATCTCGGATAGACAGAAGCAACGAATGGCGAGAACAGTCAGAGTCGACCCACAGACCAGCACCAAAGACCTACATCATCATCTTGCTGTAGATGGAATCGCTGTGCATCGTTCAACCATTCTGTGCACTTTACACAAGGAGATGCTGTATGTGAGAGTGATGCAGAGGAAACCTTTTCTCCACCCACAGCACAAACCGAGCAGCTTGAGGTATGCGAAAGCACATTTGGACAAACCAGCTTCATTTTGGAATAAGATGCTGTGGACTGCTGAAACTAAAATTTAGTTATTTGAGCATAACAAGGGGCATTATGCATGCAGGAAAAACAACACAGCATTCCAAGAAAAACACCTGCTACCTACAGTAAAATATGGTGGTGATTCCATCATGCCGTGGGGCTGTGTGGCCAGTGCAGGGACTGGGAATCTTGTCAAAGTTGAGGGACACATGGATTTCACTCAGTACCAGCAGATTCTGGAGACCAATTTCCAGGAATCAGTGACAAAGCTGAAGCTGCACCGGGGCTGGATCTTTCAACAAGACAACGACCCTAAACACTGCTCAAAATCCACTAAGGCCCTCATGCGGAGGAACAAGTACAACATTCTGGAATGAAGAAAATACTTTTTAGTGACTTTTTGGGAGCAGCCTGGTCCAGGATATAGGGACCAGATCGCATCAAGAGGGGTTTACACTATCTCCATACCATTTCTGAACATTCTGGAATGGCCATCTCAGTCCCCAGACCTGAATATACAGGATCTTCTAAAAAAATTAGCATATTGTGATAACGTTCATTATTTTCTGTAATGCACTGATAAACATTAGACTTTCATATATTTTAGATTCAAATACACACAACTGAAGTAGTTCAAGCCTTTTATTGTTTTAATATTGATGATTTTGGCATACAGCTCATGAAAACCCAAATTTCCTATCTCACAAAATTAGCATATTTTATCCGACCAATAAAAGAAAAGTGTTTTTAAAACAAAAAAAGTCAACCTTCAAATAATTATGTTCAGTTATGCACTCAATACTTGGTTGGGAATCCTTTTGCAGTAATGACTGCTTCAATGCGGCGTGGCATGGAGGCAATCAGCCTGTGGCACTGCTCAGGTGTTATGGAGGCCCAGGATGCTTCGATAGCTGCCTTAAGCTCATCCAGAGTGTTGGGTCTTGCGTCTCTCAACTTTCTCTTCACAATATCCCACAGATTCTCTATGGGGTTCAGGTCAGGAGAGTTGGCAGGCCAATTGAGCACAGTAATACCATAGTCAGTAAACCATTTACCAGTGGTTTTGGCACTGTGAGCAGGTGCCAGGTCGTGCTGAAAAATGAAATCTTCATCTCCATAAAGCTTTTCAGCAGATGGAAGCATCAACCCACTTTTGAACCAGAAACTGCAGCAGAAGCGCCTGACCTGGGCTACAGAGAAGCAGCACTGGACTGTTGCTCAGTGGTCCAAAGTACTTTTTTTTAGATGAAAGCAACTTTTACATGTCATTCGGAAATCAAGGTGCCAGAGTCTGGAGGAAGACTGGGGAGAGGGAAATGCCAAAATGCCTTAAGTCCAGTGTCAAGTACCCACAGTCAGTGATGGTATGGGGTGCTATGTCAGCTGCTGGTGTTGGTCCACTGTATTTTATCAAGGGCAGGGTCAATGCAGCTAGCTATCAGAAGATTTTGGAGCACTTCATGCTTCCATCTGCTGAAAAGCTTTATGGAGATGAAGATTTTATTTTTCAGCATGACCTGGCACCTGCTCACAGTGTCAAAACCACTGGTGAATGGTTTACTGACCATGGTATTACTGTATTCAATTGGCCTGCCAACTCTCCTGACCTGAACCCCATAGAGAATCTGTGGAAAATTGTGAAGAGAAAGTTGTGAGACGCAAGACCTAACACTCTGGATGAGCTTAAGGCCGCTATCAAAGCATCCTGGGCCTCCATAACACCTGAGCAGTGCCACAGGCTGATTGCCTCCATGCCACGCCGCATTGAAGCAGTCATTTCTGCAAAAGGATTCCCGACCAAGTATTGAGTGCATAACTGAACATAATTATTTGAAGGTTGACTTTTTTTGTTTTAAAAACACTTTTCTTTTATTGGGCGGATGAAATATGCTAATTTTTTGAGATAGGAAATGTGGGTTTTTATGAGCTGTATGCCAAAATCATCAATATTAAAATAATAAAAGGCTTGAACTGCTTCAGATGTGTGTATTTGAATCTAAAATATATGAAAGTCTAATGTATATCAGTACATTACAGAAAATAATGAACGTTATCACAATATGCTAATTTTTTGAGAAGATCCTGTAATCTAAAATCTGTGGTGTGAGTTAAAGAGAGCTGTCCATGCTCAGAAGCCATCAAACCTGATTGAACTAGAGATGTTTAGTAAAGAGGAATGGTCCAAAATACCTTCAACCAGAATCCAGACTCTCAATGGAACCTACAGGAAGCATTTAGAGGCTGTAATTTCTGCAAAAGGAGGATCTACTAAATATTGATTTCATTTCTTTTTGTGGTGCCCAAATTTATACACCTGCCTAATTTTGTTTAAACAATTAGTGCACACTTTCTGTAAATCCAATAAACCCCATTTCACTTCTGATATCCTATATGATATATTTAATAACTGACACTTTCGTAACAACCAACGATTTATACAGGAAAATCATGACGATTAGCAAGGTTGCCCAAACTTTCACATCCCACTGTATACATACCTGGGGCTTCCTCCAGCCCCCTTCATGATGATTTTTTTTATTTTTGTTGTTATTCTCATTAAAATGCATTTAGAATAAAATAGTTCTTAGCATAATGTACCACCCAAAGAAAGCCTAATTGGTGGTGGAAATAACAAGATATACATCATTTTGTTGTGATGAGTAGTGATAAAGTTATTGGCGAATGAATGGAAAGAGCACTGAAAGGTGAAAATTGCTCTGGTGCTCAAGGGGAAAAACCCCTCAGTGGTGAAGTGGTTAAAGTAAATGGGCAGGATTTTTTTTTTTACCTTCCTATCTTCCCAGGGTCTTCCTGCCCAGTAAATAAATATGGTGGCATCATCCTGTTCCTTCCCGCCACCTGCACTATGGGATGACAATTGGGCCTGCTTCACTGGCAAGGTGGATACTCTGATGCCAGTTTGGTTTCCAGAATCTGTGGGACATACTCCTTAAACAAAACAAGCAAAAACAGCACAGAAAATGTGGGTGCGCTATGCGCCACCACATCGCTGTACAGAAGCTGCACCCGGGGAGAAGCAAGTGTAAGGTAATGGAGGGGACCCCTGGTTGAAGCAGGGAAAAAGTGGACTTATGACAGCATCCATCCACTTGCCACAGGCACCTTTTTTCCCGGCTCTTTCACCCTCATTTGTCCCTCTTTCAGGAGGACTCATGCACAGATCTGTGTAAATATATTTATTTTACTACTGAAAAATGTGTTTAACCCACTCTAAACTTTATTCCCATCAATGCAGATGCAGATCAGGTGCTCTGACCCAAGTCTGACCTAATTAGCAGCATGCTTGTTTTAGGTGTGGGATTCAGACACTATTGCAGCCAAAGAGATCAGGGGGAAGCCAGGCAGCTAGTACTGTTTAAAAGGAAATAAATATGTCACCCACTATATACTTCTCACTTTGGGTTCCCTTTAACCTATTGCGGGTGTAATGTCTGATTGCGCTGCCCTGAAGCTCCCTTCCACACTGAGTAGCACGCATGCTCAGTGTGAAGTTAATGATGCTGCTGGAGATAAAATACTAAATATCTCCGCTTCCACACCTCTTACACTCCCCAAATTTTCAGGGTAGGGATGGGACCCCCCGAACTATCTCTATGCCAAATTGCAGGCCCCGAGACCCACTGGTTCAAGAGATAGATTACAGAAACCTATCTCAGGAACCAGCAGGTCTCGGGGGCTGCAATTTAGCATAGAGGTCGTTCGCGGGGTCCCCTCCCTACCCTGAAAATTTGGGGAGTGTAAGAGGTGTGGGAGCGGAGATATTTAGTATTTTATCTCCAGCAGCATCATTCTATAGGAAATGTGGCCACACAGTCTCCTACTGCGCATGCGGGGCAGCACAAATCCACAGGCAGCGTAATCAGACACAACACCGGCCGTGTCACACCAATGGGCGTGGTAGCGGCGGCAGCCCCAGGACCGCCTAACGCCGATCGGCGTAAAGTCCTGGGGCTTGCTTTTGCAGGAAATCGCGCGCACGCTGCAAGCGCATCTCCTGCTTGATAAGTCTCCCAGCGGTTATCGCGGCAGCACTGTACTGGGAACAGCCGTGTGACACGGCTGTCCCCTCTGTAGGCAGGGACGTGATCGTCTGTCATAGGCTGACGCCTATGACAGCTAATCACGCTGATTGGCTGGCGGGAGGAGGCAAGGGGATTTAAAAAATAAATAAAAAAAATAGAGACAAATATTTGAAAATAAAACAAATAAATATTTATATATAGAAAACAAACATCGGGGAGCCATCAGACCCCACCAACAGAAAGCTCTGTTGTTGGGGGAAAAAAAAGGGGGGGGGGGATCCCTTGTGTGCTGTGTGCTTGGACTTAAAGCTGCAGTGGTCTATTTTACAAAAAAATGGCCTGGTCTTTAGAGGGGCTTAACTCTGTGGTCCTCAAGAGGTTAAGTGATTTTCATAGACGCCCATCTGAACATAGCCTAACTACTTGATTGTGCACTCTACCCAGAATAATGTAAACTAGTATTACTGGGACTACCACTCCAGTGTATAATCTGGCATTGTATTACTACCTGTATTGTAATCCTATTGTATCCTATTGCTTATTACCTGTACTCAGGGCCGGGCCGAAGCAGAAGCGAGAGAGGCTCCAGCCTCAGGGCGCAGTGTAGGAGGGGGGCGCACGACTCACTCAGCTATTATTCCCCTATTGTGTTAGAAGCAGAGAGAAATAAGGGGATACATAGCAGTCACTGCAAGCCAGATAACTAGAGATTAAGGTGTGTGGGTGGGGAGTGGGGGGGCTGGGGGTAGAGGGGCCGGGGGAGCCTCTTAGTTTAATAGCAATCAGTGTGTGACAGCTGGGGTGGGCACTTTGGTGTCTCAGTCTTGGGTGCTGGAGGAAATTGTCCTGACTCTGCCTGTACTGTGTTGTTGTATCTTATTGCTTATTACCTGTATTGTGCTGTCGGTCACCCCTCTTATCATTGTCTGTAATCTTATGTATTATACAGCCCTGCGTACAGTGGCGTAGCTTAGGAGCTGTGGGCCCCGATGCAAGTTTTACATTGGGGCCCCCCAAGCACTCTCTACATAAGAATTAATACGGCGCACCAAAACCTGCCAATGACAACTACAGTGTCAGAGGTGCAAGAAGGGGATGGGGTGCAGTTTGTTAATGATTACCACTATTCAAAGTATCTACATAAGTCATTATTGTGAGCACAGGATCAATAGAGAGCTAATACTGAAGTTCAGGGAGGGCCCTACGGGGCCCCTCTGGCCCAAGGGCCCCGATGCGGTCGCAACCTCTGCACCCCCTATTGCTACGCCCCTGCCTGCGTAATATGTTGGCGCTATATAAATCTAATAAATAATAATAATAACAAGACCATTCTAATTCTATAACACTCTTTGTTATTTTTTACAGAGCACATCGAAATGACATGGAAAACATCTACCCATTCCTGTTCCTGGGGGCCATCTATTCCTTGCTGAACCCCAGCCTGAGCATCGCAAGAATCCACTTCCTCGTTTTCTTCCTGTGTCGTCTGCTACATACAGTAGCCTATGTGCTGTCTCTAAGAGCCCCAACACGTTCCGTGGCATACAGCATTGCTCAGCTCCCCTGCTTCTCTATGGCACTGCAGATCCTCTACTCTGTGGCCTCCTACCGATAAACTGGGATCCACAAGAACTCGAACATACTAGATGACCATGTGAAGGGCGCCATCTCCTGGCTAAAGCTGGAATGTCGCTTCATACTGTACATACATAAACTGTAGCTATTATCTTCATCAACAGTATTGACCGACATATTTTTAATATTTTAATCATATTGTTTATGGTTTGTGAAGTTTATTGTATCATAGCAATCAAGATTTTTTTTTTAAACTTGACTTCTTCAGTCACTTCAGTAGCCTGTCAGTGGCTGTGTAGTGGTCTGGTTAAGGGCTCTGCCTCTGATACAGGGGACCAGGGTTCAAATCTCTGCTCTTCCTGTTTTGTAAGCCAAGACTCCCTCACACTGCTATTGCCTACAAAATGCTTTGAGTCTTCCAGAAGAAAAGCGTGATATAAATGTTCTGTGTCTTGTCAGAGGAACACACGTCCTGCAGTGAAGGAAGCCATTTTGTTGGTGGGTTATCTGTCTGTTATTTTTAGCTGCCTAATTTATGCAACTGCTGCTAGATTTGGTATGGCAGGCAAAGGGTGTATAACCGTGCACTTGATTGGCTGACAGGCGCCTGCTGACCAAGTAAAGGTAGGAAATTGCTTTAGCTGGGAGTGAGCAAATGTGTGTGTTGCAGTCAGCATTCAGTATAGAGGCAGTAGGGGTGAATTCCCTGGTGGTGAGAGTTCCGGTGCTTGCCCGCACTTCCCTCTAGGTATCGCATGGTGGTTTGGGGGGCCCGGGCCAGTGAGAGAGTCCGGGCCCCCCAGCTGTCGTGTGAACCAGTGTTTTTGTTATTTTGTTTTGACAAGACCGTATTTTCTTTTGGAACTCTACAAATGCAAAGCTTAGAAAAATGTTTTAATTGGGTTCGTTTCAGACGTAGCCCTAGTCGGGTTGGTGCAATTGGGAAGGCTGTTGAGAAGATAAACACGCCAACTTAAAGGACAGTGTGGTAGCAATAGGGGATGCAGAGGTAGCAACCACCACAATGCCCTTGGGCCAGAGGGGCATTAAGGGGCCCTCCCTTACCATAGTATTAGCTCTCTGTTGGTTCTGTTCTTGTAAGAAGCACTTCAAGGAATATTTTAAATAGCAATAATCATTAACAAACTTTCCCATCCCCTTCTTGAACCTCTGTCACTGTGCTTGTTCTTTGCAGGTTTTGGTGCGCCGTATCAATTATTGTATATAGAGTGCTTCAGGGGGGTGGGGATTACCTAAGGCCCCAGAGCTTCTCAGGTATGCCACTGTTAAAGGAGAACTCTGTGAAATGTCATTGGACAAACCATTCAGTATTAATAATATGTGTGATCTATATCTTTCAAAGATTACTTGTCTTTAAAAACATATGAGTGGCACAATTGAAACCCTTTCTCTGATCACCTGGCTGACTCGTCTGCTTGAATGAGTCAAGAAATAAACAGAGAAATAGACTATTTATAGCTTCAAGGATGATAAAGATCTTTAAAAGGAACCTGAGGTGTGAGGCCTATGGAAGCTGCCATATTTATTTCCTTTGAAACATGCGAAGCACACGAATGCACGCAACTGGCCAGATTACCAATGGGGATAACAAGACAATGGCGCAGCCACAGAGGACAGGGAGGGAGCCGATGCACCTCATGGGGCTGGAGGAAGCCCAAGGTAAGTATAAATACACCGATACTTAAAGTGAACCAGAGACAAAGCACCCTCATGTATTTTATCATATATATCAGAGGGAACATTAGAGGAAACACCTACCCTGCTCTCTGTTACATTCTTCACTGTTCAGCTTGCTTCTTAGCAGCCTTGATAAAATCCCCGACTGAGCATTCAGTCTGGCTTTGCTCAGGAACCATTATAGCGGAGTCTGTCTCTTCTGATGTATTTTCAAGCCCAAGCCTGCTCCCTTCTGGCTCTGCTATATTGATTCAGCTATAATGATTCCTGAGCAAAGCCAGACTGAATGCTCAGTTGGGGATTTTATCAGGGCTGATTAGAAGCAGGCTGAGCAGTGAAGGATGAAACAGAGAGCAGTGTAGGTGTTTTCTCTAATGTTCCAACTGATATATATGGTAAAATACATGAGGGTGCTTCGTCTCTGGTTCCCTTTAAGGTCTCAGGTACACTTTAATTCCGCCCTCAGGTACACTTTAATTCCGCCCACCAGAAAAATACTCAGACTTCCTTAAGGAACTTGTAGATCTCCTATGCAACCTAACACTGGAACACCCCAGATGGATTGTTCTTGGAGATTTCAATACATGGGTGGATACTCCTCTTCACAATTTGGAATAGAGCTACCTCGTGCGTGCCTTACATGAACTGAGCTTCTTCCAATCAATCAGCTCTGCTACTCACAGGAAAGGTCACACTCTGGACCTTATATTCCATACTGGGCTGTCAATAGCCAATGTCGAAATTAATCCTGTTGCCTGGTCAGACCATCACACTATCCACTTCTCCCTCTCAATACCAGCTGTCAAACACCAGGTCAAGAATCAAATAAAATACCGCCGCTTAAAAGGGCTAACACCTCAAGATATCCGAGATAACCTTAGCTTTGATGAATTGACTGACTCCAGCTTGGACCCTGATACTCTGGTGTTTAAATACAACAAATGTGTGTCTTGCACCTTTGAGACCATTGCTCCTCTGTGCACCAAATATCTTACTCCACACTAGTGTTGGGCGAACAGTGTTCGCCACTGTTCGGGTTCTGCAGAACATCACCCTGTTCGGGTGATGTTCGAGTTCGGCCGAAAACCTGACGGTGCTCGGCCAAACCGTTCGGCCATATGACCGAACTAAGAGCGCATGGCCGAACGTTCCCCGAACGTTCGGCTAGCGCTGTGATTGGCCGAACGGGTCACGTGGTTCGGACCCGAATGCGCTCTGATTGGCCGAACTGTCACGTGGTTCGGGTAAATAAATACCCGAACCACGTCATATCTCCGCCATTTGTCTGTGGGTTTAGCTTTGGGTAGGCAGGCAGGGTAGTTCGCGCTCCAGCCACGCTAGCCAGGGTCCCCCCCAGTCATTGTGTGTCACTGCTGGGAACAGTAGTACACCGCTCGTTCAGCCACACTATATAGCATTCTGTGTACTGTTCTGTGTCTGCTGGGAACAGTGGTACACCGCTCGTTCAGCCACACTATATAGCATTCTGTGTACTGTTCTGTGTCTGCTGGGAACAGTAGTACACCGCTCGTTCAGCCACACTATAAAGCATTCTGTGTACTGTTCTGTGTCTGCTGGGAACAGTAGTACACCGCTCGTTCAGCCACACTATATAGCATTCTGTGTACTGTTCTGTGTCTGCTGGGAACAGTAGTACACCGCTCGTTCAGCCACACTATATAGCATTCTGTGTACTGTTCTGTGTCTGCTGGGAACAGTGGTACACCGCTCGTTCAGCCACACTATATAGCATTCTGTGTACTGTTCTGTGTCTGCTGGGAACAGTAGTACACCGCTCGTTCAGCCACACTATATAGCATTCTGTGTACTGTTCTGTGTCTGCTGGGAACAGTAGTACACCGCTCGTTCAGCCACACTATATAGCATTCTGTGTACTGTTCTGTGTCTGCTGGGAACAGTAGTACACCGCTCGTTCAGCCACACTATATAGCATTCTGTGTACTGTTCTGTGTCTGCTGGGAACAGTGGTACACCGCTCGTTCAGCCACACTATATAGCATTCTGTGTACTGTTCTGTGTCTGCTGGGAACAGTGGTACACCGCTCGTTCAGCCACACTATATAGCATTCTGTGTACTGTTCTGTGTCTGCTGGGAACAGTAGTACACCGCTCGTTCAGCCACACTATATAGCATTCTGTGTACTGTTCTGTGTCTGCTGGGAACAGTAGTACACCGCTCGTTCAGCCACACTATATAGCATTCTGTGTACTGTTCTGTGTCTGCTGGGAACAGTAGTACACCGCTCGTTCAGCCACACTATATAGCATTCTGTGTACTGTTCTGTGTCTGCTGGGAACAGTAGTACACCGCTCGTTCAGCCACACTATATAGCATTCTGTGTACTGTTCTGTGTCTGCTGGGAACAGTAGTACACCGCTCGTTCAGCCACACTATATAGCATTCTGTGTACTGTTCTGTGTCTGCTGGGAACAGTAGTACACCGCTCGTTCAGCCACACTATATAGCATTCTGTGTACTGTTCTGTGTCTGCTGGGAACAGTGGTACACCGCTCGTTCAGCCACACTATATAGCATTCTGTGTACTGTTCTGTGTCTGCTGGGAATAGTGGTACACCGCTCGTTCAGCCACACTATATAGCATTCTGTGTACTGTTCTGTGTCTGCTGGGAATAGTGGTACACCGCTCGTTCAGCCACACTATATAGCATTCTGTGTACTGTTCTGTGTCTGCTGGGAACAGTAGTACACCGCTCGTTCAGCCACACTATATAGCATTCTGTGTACTGTTCTGTGTCTGCTGGGAACAGTAGTACACCGCTCGTTCAGCCACACTATATAGCATTCTGTGTACTGTTCTGTGTCTGCTGGGAATAGTGGTACACCGCTCGTTCAGCCACACTATATAGCATTCTGTGTACTGTTCTGTGTCTGCTGGGAATAGTGGTACACCGCTCGTTCAGCCACACTATATAGCATTCTGTGTACTGTTCTGTGTCTGCTGGGAACAGTGGTACACCGCTCGTTCAGCCACACTATATAGCATTCTGTGTACTGTTCTGTGTCTGCTGGGAACAGTAGTACACCGCTCGTTCAGCCACACTATATAGCATTCTGTGTACTGTTCTGTGTCTGCTGGGAATAGTGGTACACCGCTCGTTCAGCCACACTATATAGCATTCTGTGTACTGTTCTGTGTCTGCTGGGAACAGTGGTACACCGCTCGTTCAGCCACACTATATAGCATTCTGTGTACTGTTCTGTGTCTGCTGGGAACAGTAGTACACCGCTCGTTCAGCCACACTATATAGCATTCTGTGTACTGTTCTGTGTCTGCTGGGAACAGTAGTACACCGCTCGTTCAGCCACACTATATAGCATTCTGTGTACTGTTCTGTGTCTGCTGGGAATAGTGGTACACCGCTCGTTCAGCCACACTATATAGCATTCTGTGTACTGTTCTGTGTCTGCTGGGAATAGTGGTACACCGCTCGTTCGCCACTGTATAGCATTGTGCTCTGTGTCGCTGCTGGGAATAGTGGTACACCGCTCACCCGTCACTGTATAGCATTGTGCTCTGTGTCACTGCTGGGAATAGTGGTACACCGCTCACCCGTCACTGTATAGCATTGTGCTCTGTGTCGCTGCTGGGAATAGTGGTACACCGCTCACCCGTCACTGTATAGCATTGTGCTCTGTGTCGCTGCTGGGAATAGTGGTACTGTATAGCATTTCTGTACTGCCACTGTACTGCTGCCAGTCAGCGTGTACTGTAAGGATAAGTGAAATGAGGAAGAAATCCGGTGAAAGAGGGAGGGGCAAGGGAAGAGGTGTTTCCCCTGACGGTTCACGTACAGGCCACAGGGGAGCACCCAAGAAAACCCACTCAATACCGCCCATGTTGTCCAGGACAACAACCCTCACAAATCCAAAAGAACAGGACCAGATAATTACTTGGATGACCTCTCAAGCGTCCAGCAGTGGGTTAAGCAGCACCAGCACATCACGCACGAGGTCCGAGTCCTCAGCCAGTTACAAGGAGCCAGTGGGCACAAAGCTGACACAACCGGCAGCGACACCACGCACACAACTGCCAGATAACCAGTCCGATGAATTACCTCAGGACACAATGGGGTATTCGCAGGAGCTATTCCCAGCCCAACAAACTTCCACCTTTCAAAGGTCAATGGAGGAACAGCCAGAAATGTTGTGCCTGGATTCACAACCGTTAACTGTGGGAAATGCACCGCGCACTGAAATACAAGGCGAGTCCGAAGAGGACTCGGAAACCCAAATCCCAGAGCAATTTGGGCAGGAGGGGTTGCAATTGCAGGAGGTCGGCCGACAAGATCTGGAAGACGACGTTGGAGTGTGCTGCGCAGAGGTTGTTGTGGGGAGCTCTACTCCACGGCGGTGGCCCACAATGACATATGATGAGTTTGAGGAAATGGAAGAGGAGGGTATGGACAATGTGGACAGAGACCCAGATTTTGTTTGTGAACGAGAACATCGCCGTCGTAGCAGCAGCACAGATGAGTCTGTTGAAGAACACACTGCTGCACGAGTTCGCCTTGTGCCACAAGGTAGGCGGCGCGCAATTTCAGGCACCACAAGCGTGGAAGTTCAAGTGAGAGGCAAAAGAGGAGCAAACAGAAATCGCCAGCAAGGAGGCAGGTGCTCCAAAGTCTGGGCTTTCTTTGAAGACTGCACTGAGGATGTTACCATGGCGATTTGCAAGGTGTGCAAGACCCGCCTGAGCAGGGGGAAAAATATTAACAACCTCTCCACCACCAGCATGAGCCGTCACATGCTATCCAAACATCCCACTCTTTGGGCAAACGCGTCAGGACAGGGTACCAGAAACAACACTGCCTCCCTTGGGTTCACCAGACCCGCCTCAGCAGCAGCAGTAGCCCAGCCATTGCGTGGTTCACAACATTCACAAACATCAGACGACGCTGACACTGTCACTTTCCGGAGTAGTGCTCTTGAGGTCTCCCAGTGTTCATCAAACACAACAACCAACAGCCCTTCCGTGTGCAGCGCTACGGTTCAGTTGTCTGTGTCGGAGATGTTTGAGCGCAAGAGGAAATTGCCAGCAAATGACCCCCGGGCCGTGGCAGTAACAGCCAGCATAGCCAAGCTTCTGGCCTGCGAAATGCTGCCATATCGATTGGTGGAGACAAACAGCTTCAAGGGCATGATGTCAGTGGCCATCCCACGTTACGTGGTTCCCAGCCGCTACCACTTTGCACGCTCTGCAGTGCCTGAGTTGCATGAGCACGTGGTCAGCAAAATAACCCGAAGCTTGAAGAATGCCGTTGCCTGCAAGGTTCACCTCACCACTGACACCTGGACGAGTGCGTTCGGCCAGGGTCGATACATCTCCCTTACCGCGCACTGGGTGAACCTTGTGGAGCCTGGCAGCGATTCCTCACCTGCTACGGCACGGGTGTTGCCCACGCCACAAACAGCTGCACCGCCGTCCCTCCCACTGGATAACAGCAGCACCTACCTCTCTGACTCCTTCTCCTCCAACGCATCTCAAAGCTGTACCTCATCCGGAAACGCTAACCCAGCAGCAGTAGGATCGTGGAAGCAGTGCAGCACAGCTGTTGGCATGCGTCAGCAAGCGTTGCTGAAGCTAATCTGCCTTGGGGATAAGCAGCACACAGGGGAGGAAATTTGGAGGGGAATAAAGGAACAGACGGATTTGTGGCTGGCACCGCTGGACCTGAAACCGGGCATGGTTGTGTGTGATAATGGGAGTAATCTCATTCGCGCTTTAAGGTTGGCTAAGCTGACACACATCCCTTGCCTGGCGCACGTGATGAACCTAGTAGTTCAGCGGTTCCTGAGGACATACCCAGGCGTGCCCGATCTGCTGTTGAAGGTGCGTCGAGTGTCCAAACATTGTAGAAATTCCAGTACTGCTTCGGGGGCACTCGCCAAGATGCAGGAGCGCTTCAATCTCCCCCACCATCGCTTGCTGTGTGATGTCCCTACGCGCTGGAATTCTACGCTGCACATGCTAGCCCGCTTTTGCGAGCAGAAGAGTGCAGTGGTCCAGTACATGACGGCGCAGTACCGAGGCGCATCCGGCCAGCTGCCAAGCTTCTGTGGATCCGATTGGGCCAACATGTTGGACCTCTGCCAAGTCCTCCAAAATTTTGAGCAATCCACGTTGCTTGTGAGCAGTGACAACTCTTCAGTCAGCATTACCATACCACTGCTGTGTTTACTGAAGAGGTCGATGTTAAAAATCAAGGAAACAGCTGTCATGATGCAACTGGGGGAATCTGAAGGAGAAAACGATCAGCGTGATGGTACCAACATCAGGCCATCCGCCTCAGGGAACGCTGGCCCCAGCAGCTATGACGAAGAAGAGGAGGAGGAACAGCTGGAGTTGGAGCAGGAATTTCATGCCACCACTGACGAGGGCCAGAGCGGTGCACGTTGGACTTCCACAATTCAACGCGAATGGTCAGCAGAAGCAGACCAGGAGGAAGGTGACGACTATGATGCATCACAACAACTATCACAACGCTCACAAGAGGATGATGAGGATTCTGGTAGGACTCTGGCACACATGGCTCAATTCATGCTAGACTGCATTGAACGTGACCCACGCATTGTGCGCATTCTGGACAACACCAATTACTGGGTTTATACCCTTCTGGATCCACGGTACAAACACAATGTTCCAAAACTGCTTGAAGAAAGAGTCAGACAGGTCAAAATGGAAGAATACCAGCAGGCCCTTGTGGAGACTTTAGAGAGGAGATTGACATCCTCCCCCTCCTCTAGCCAGTTGTACGCAGACAGACTGACTTCCGCAAACCCAGGACGACCAGGAGGGCAGCAAACAACGCAAGCCGCAGCTAGTACCCAAAAGGGAATGGTATCGGCAGTGTCCTTGGAGTGGGAAAATTTTCTGACACCCATGCAGCCGCAGCCCACTGAACAGCAAGCGTGCAGATCCACCTCCAACACCGATCGCCTGGAGAAGATGGTCAAGGACTACATGTCAGATGGCGTAGCTGTGTCGAACCATCCATCTGCACCCTTCAACTATTGGGTATCGAAGCTAGACACCTGGCACGAACTGGCAATGTACGCAATAGAGGTGCTGGCTTGCCCGGCAGCCAGCGTTATGTCGGAACGCTGTTTCAGTGCTGCCGGAGGCATCGTCACAGATCGGCGTATCCGCCTCTCTACAGAAAATGCAGACCGTCTGACTCAAATTAAAATGAATCAATCCTGGATTGGAAATGACTACGCAACACTCCAGGACCCCAACCAAGTAACATGACCAATGAACATCTGGGATGGTGTTGCGTTTCCGGGCCCTGTTTATTGAACCTCTCATCTGTATTACATTTATGACTGCATGGCGGCAAAAAGCATTGCTGCTATATCCGCACGCTTTTTGTCCACATGCAAGGCCTGGGTTGTTGTGTCTCACAAAGCGTGGCCTTCTCCTCCTGCGCCTGCTCCTGTTCCATCACGTCTGCTGCTGCTGGGTTAGCGTTGCCGCGTGGTCCCTGTTTATTGAACCACTTATCTTTATTACATTTATGACTGCATGGCGGTACAAAGCATGCTATCCGCACGCTTCTTGCCCTCATGCAAGGCCTGGGTTGTTGTGTCTCACAAAGCGTGGCCTTCTCCTCCTGCGCCTGCTCCTGTTCCATCACGTCTGCTGCTGCTGGGTTAGCGTTGCCGCGTGGTCCCTGTTTATTGAACCACTTATCTTTATTACATTTATGACTGCATGGCGGTACAAAGCATGCTATCCGCACGCTTCTTGCCCTCATGCAAGGCCGGGGTTGTTGTGTCTCACAAAGCGTGGCCTTCTTCTCCTCCTGCGCCACCCTCCTCCTGTTCCATCACGTGTGCTGCTGCTGGGTTAGCGTTACCGGTCCCTTTTCCTGGAACCTCTTATATGTATTACATTTATGACTGCATGCCGACAAAAAACATGTTACCTGTGCAAAGAAAACAGACATTTCCCGCATTTAAAAGACAGTTTTCCCTTTGAAACTTTAAAATCGATTTTCTCAAAAACTATAAGCTCTTTTTGCTAATTTTTTTTTCCTCTTGTACCCACTCCCAAGGTGCACATACCCTGTAAATTTGGGGTATGTAGCATGTAAGGAGGCTTTACAAACCACAAAAGTTCGGGTCCCCATTGACTTCCATTATGTTCGGAGTTCGGGTCGAACACCCGAACATCGCGGCCATGTTCGGCCTGTTCGGCCCGAACCCGAACATCTAGATGTTCGCCCAACACTACTCCACACCATCATGCACAGTGGTTTGATAACGCCATAAAAAAGCTGAAAAGACAAGGCCGAAAACTTGAGACTGTGGCGCAAATCTCAGTCCCCAGAAGACAAACATGCCTTAATTCTCCACTTGAAGAACCACCAAAAGGTAATCACGGGGGAAAAAAATCATCCTTTCTATCACAAGAGATTGCAAATGCAGTTAACAAACCAGCCCAACTGTTCCGCACAGTGTAAAAACTCTGCAACCCGGCATGTCAAAAACGTAATATCGAGTCTTCAAAGGACCGCTGTGACCAATTTGCCCATTTCTTCACAGACAAAGTCTCCGCTATAAGGTCCGCCATCCAACTTACAGCATTTGAGCCTAATATAGCACCGAAGACCATTAGCAGAGACAACGTAACACCTTGGTCAAACTTCAAAGAAAATGATGAAGAAGTCACATCAAGCATCCTCCTTCACCTCGGCCTAACTACCTGTGACCTGGATCCTGGCCCAACACAGTTCATGTTGAACTTCCCCGACCTGTTAGTACCGGTATTCCTCAAAATTGTTAACTGTTTCTTACAATCAGGGATATTTCCTGCTTGACTGAAGGAAGCAATCATCAGGCCTCTCCTCAAAAAACCCTCCCTGGACCCAGATGCAATGACCAGCTACAGACCTGTCTCTAACCTCCCCTTTCTGGGCAAGCTAATTGAAAAAGCTGTTTACCTCCAGCTAGAAGCCAAAATCCTACAAAACAACAGTTATGACCCATTCCAGTCTGGCTTCAGGAAACACCACAGCACTGAAACTGCCCTCATCCAAATATGCAACCACCTGCTCATGGCAAGAGACAGAGGAGAGTGATTGATCCTCATACTGCTAGACCTTTCTGCAGCCTTTGATACAGTTGACCATGACATCTTGATAAACAGGCTACAGGAATACTGCGGCATTGATGGCATAGTTCTTCAGTGGTTCCAATCCTTCTTGAGTGGCAGAACCCACAAAGTGTCTATGGGGCCCTTCCTGTCCACCCCTGTATCACTTAAGTATGGGGTGCCCCAGGGCTCAATCCTCTCTCCCCTGATTTTCACAATTTACATGTTACCGCTTGGAAAACTAATCCAAAAACATGGCCTGACATACCACTGCTATGCAGACGACACCCAACTATATCTTTCCTTCAAGCCTGGTGTGACAGACCCAACTCTAACTATAAACGCCTGCTTACATGAACTACAGCAAAGGATGAATGACAACTGGCTGAAACTAAATGCAGACAAAACTGAAGTCCTTCTGATTGGAGGGCAGAGCATGAGAACAAAACAACTTAACTTGCAGTCTTCACCACTGGGAATAGGAGGCACAGATCTACGCAGCTCTGACCATGTGCGTAGCCTGGGAGTTCTAATTGATGGATAGTTAAATTTCAGAACTCAAATCTCCGCTGTGGTGAAATCATCCTATTTTCACCTGAAGAACATTGCAAAAATCAAGCACCTCATCCCCCCAGAAGATCTGCCAACCTTAGTCCATGCCTTCATCACATCCCGACGGGACTACTGTAATGCTCTCTACACTGGCCTTCCAAAAAGGTCTTGCACCGCCTACAGCTGATACAGAATACTGCTGCCAGACTGCTAACCAACCAACCCAGTCACTGCCACATAACGCCAGTCCTGCACTCCCTTCACTGGCTACCTATAGAATGGAGGGTCCTATTCAAGATCGGCCTACTGACATTTAAATCCCTGAATAATCTAGGCCCTGGATACATGAAAGATATGTTGCAGCTACGTAGCAATCCCCGCATTCTCAGATCCACAGGTTCTAATAATCTAGTCATACCCAGAGTCCACTTGGAATATTTTGGTCCCAGAGCCTTCTGTCATGCTGCCCCTACGTTTTGGAACTCCTTGCCTCAACAGATCAGGACAGCTCCATCCCTGGACGTGTTTAAATCCAGACTGAAAACCCACCTGTTCAGTTTGGCATTTGCAGAAATATAACTTTTGTTGTGTGAATACTTCATCCTACTACCAATTACTGAATCTGAGAGAGCCTAAGCGCTTTGAGTCCTATGGGAGAAAAGCGCTAAAGAAATGTTATTGTATTATTGTATTGTATAATTCACACACCTGAAACAAGCATGCAGGTATTCTTGTCAGAATTCTGTCAGAAACATCTGATCTGCATGCTTGTTCAGGGTCTTTAGGTGAAAGTATTAGAGGCAGAGGTTCAGCAGGACAGCCAGACAATGTGCATTGTTTAAAAGAAAATAAATATGTCAGCCTCTGTATGTCTCTCACCTTGAGATCCCTTTAGGCCATACTCCAAATGCTACAAAAGCTGCACCCCATCGCAAAAGCAATGATAGCGCTGTGGGTCCTACTTCCGCATATATACCGGATGCGAGGCATACTTTCAATGTAAAACGTGTGTGTGGCAAAACCTATATTATTGCTATGTATTGTACAACTTAACGTTTCTACAATGTATCATGTTTATTTTATACTCTGTTTTGATGCCAGCTATTGTCATTCAGATCCTCTATTGTTGCTGCTCCAGATATCTGGAGGTGCCACATGCTGAGTTGTCTATAGACTTGTTTACTTATTGAAACAATGGTCTTGCTGGAAACTTCTGAAGCTATTGTGATCCAGGCTTCCCTGAAAGCTTCTATGGGAGGACTATAATGGGGGAGGGATAGCAGTGTTGGCAAGAATTTGTGCTGGAGTTGTGAGTGAACAGATCTGCTGTGTATTTCGTCGATGGAGTTTTGGGATTTTTACTATTGCGTGAGATGGAGTTCTTTCTTCTGTTTGAGATGGAATAAAGGACATTTTTTCGAACTATTGGTCTGCTCATGGTGTATGGATACTCTTCTCATCACATACTGGTGGCAGCGGTGGGATCTTGCACTGAGCAACATGCAGCGAGAAGAGTTAGAGCTACTATCTGTTGCCACTTAAAGGAAATTATGTAGTCATTATGACTCATTCCAGAAGGGAAACAGACGGACTAGTTGATACATCCTATGCTGTATTGGTTTGAACAAAACAGGACTGGGAATCTTTCATCTAATGCATCCAATTCCCCAGTGAGAGGGAGTCGGCAACCAGCCACAGCACCTGGCTAGACCTTCTTTAATCTTGTAGAGGATGTTTTTTAAAGGCAACTGGGCATGTTGGGGGACAACGTAACAGCTGCCGAAAGATTAGAGTTGCTGAAATCAGTAAAAGAAGAATTGCAGCATGAGGAATCATGCACACTGCAAGGGTCAGAGGAACAAGC